>NC_091580.1:2101688-2128066 GCF_042767895.1 Penaeus vannamei
AAATAAACAAAAAGATAAATGAACACCACTTGTTAACATCTAACTAATGTAAATAAAAAAAAAAAAAAAAAAAAAACACCACTTGTTAACATCTAACTAATGTAAATAAACAAAAAAGATAAATGAACACCACTTGTTAACATCTAACTAATGTAAATAAACAAAACGATAAGTGAACACCACTTGTTAACATCTAACTAATGTAAATGAACAAAAAAGATAAATGAACACCACTTGTTAACATCTAACTAATGTAAATAAACAAAAAAGATAAATGAACACCACTTGTTAACATCTAACTAATGTAAATAAACAAAAAAGATAAATGAACACCACTTGTTAACATCTAACTAATGTAAATGAACAAAAAGATAAATGAACACCACTTGTTAACATCTAACTAATGTAAATGAACAAAAAGATAAATGAACACCACTTGTTAACATCTAACTAATGTAAATGAACAAAAAGATAAATGAACACCACTTGTTAACATCTAACTAATGTAAATAAACAAAACGATAAATGAACACCACTTGTTAACATCTAACTAATGTAAATGAACAAAAAGATAAATGAACACCACTTGTTAACATCTAACTAATGTAAATAAACAAAAAGATAAATGAACACCACTTGTTAACATCTAACTAATGTAAATGAACAAAAAAGATAAATGAACACCACTTGTTAACATCTAACTAATGTAAATGAACAAAAAAGCTTAAATGAACACCACTTGTTAACATCTAACTAATGTAAATAAACAAAAAAATGAACACCACTTGTTAACATCTAACTAATGTAAATGAACAAAAAGATAAATGAACACCACTTGTTAACATCTAACTAATGTAAATGAACAAAAAAGATAAATGAACACCACTTGTTAACATCTAACTAATGTAAATAAACAAAAAAGATAAATGAACACCCACTTGTTAACATCTAACTAATGTAAATAAACAAAAAGATAAATGAACACCACTTGTTAACATCTAACTAATGTAAATAAACAAAAAAGATAAATGAACACCACTTGTTAACATCTAACTAATGTAAATAAACAAAAAGATAAATGAACACCACTTGTTAACATCTAACTAATGTAAATAAACAAAAAAGATAAATGAACACCACTTGTTAACATCTAACTAATGTAAATGAACAAAAAAGATAAATGAACACCACTTGTTAACATCTAACTAATGTAAATAAACAAAAAAGATAAATGAACACCACTTGTTAACATCTAACTAATGTAAATGAACAAAAAAATGAACACCACTTGTTAACATCTAACTAATGTAGATGAACAAAAAAGATAAATGAACACCACTTGTTAACATCTAACTAATGTAGATGAACAAAAAAGATAAATGAACACCACTTGTTAACATCTAACTAATGTAAATAAACAAAAAGCTTAAATGAACACCACTTGTTATCATCTAACTAATGTAAATAAACAAAAAAGATAAATGAACACCACTTGTTAACATCTAACTAATGTAAATGAACAAAAAAATGAACACCACTTGTTAACATCTAACTAATGTAGATGAACAAAAAAGATAAATGAACACCACTTGTTAACATCTAACTAATGTAAATAAACAAAAAGATAAATGAACACCACTTGTTAACATCTAACTAATGTAAATGAACAAAAAAGATAAATGAACACCACTTGTTAACATCTAACTAATGTAAATAAACAAAACGATAAATGAACACTTGTTATCATCTAACTAATGTAAATGAACAAAAAGATAAATGAACACCACTTGTTAACATCTAACTAATGTAAATAAACAAAAAGATAAATGAACACCACTTGTTATCATCAAGTTATCATAACTAATACAAACAAACGAGAAATTTATCACTCAACAGGTCAGCCAGTCGCGCCATAGGCCTACTCCCCAAATGGCATTTAAAAACAGGTCAACTTAGACTCACCTTTGCTCTTACCTGTAGCGAATCAGAGTGCTTAATAAGCCTCTTGGGATACGTGGGATGAAGATAGTGATAACAGACAGAGATTAGACTTTGGGGAAATTCACTGAAAAAATCGATAAAAAAAATATATTGATGATGAATTACGTAAGGAAAGGTTAAAGTTTAAGTTATAATAATAAAGTGATATTCAAGTTATAATCATAAAGTGACTACAAGTTATGATTATAGTTATGATAATAAAGTGACATTTAAGTTATAATAATAAAGTGATCTTTACGTTATGATAATAAAGTGATAATAAATCATGATGATAAAGTGACATTTTATAATCATAGTTATAATAATAAAGTGACATTAAAATTATAATTATAAAATGATATTTAAGTTATGATAATAAAGTGATATTCAAATTATAATAATAAAGTGACATTTAAGTTATAATAATAAAGTGACATTTGTTATGATAATAAAGTGATATTCAACTTAATAATAATATTCCATTGCGATCTCTACTATGGTGGGTTGTTAGGTGAGCGTCGAAAAATGATTTTTATTTACGATGCAATACTGATATCAGAAAGATGCGGTTACTCTAATCTTGTCATATACAATAGCCTCGTTTGATATAGATATATAACAGGTAGAGAGGCTTTTTTTTTTTTTTTTTTTTTTTTTTTTTTTGTCAGACCATCCTCTGATAAGTGACTTGTCGAAAGCTTATGTAATCTTTATTTGTGTAATGAAGTATTTTTTTTTTTTTTTTTAATTACTTCCTCGAGGTTTTGAAAATGTTCTCTTGGTCAACTCAGTTTTCCGTCACACACACACACAAACACACACACACGAAATACCCACACACACACACACACACACACATATATATATATATATATATATATATATATATATATATATATATATATATATATATATATATATATATATATATATATATATATATATATATATATATATATATATATATATATATATATATATATACATACATGTACACACATACACACACGCACACATGTATATGCATATATGTAAAGTAATACAGATAAATAGATAGATAAATAGATGAATAAACGCACACACAATATATACATATACATATCCACACATAGACACGCACACACACACACACACACACACACACACACACACACACACACACACACACACACACACACACACACACATATATATATATATATATATATATATATATATATATACATATCCTGAATTTCTCTGTTTTTTCCTAATCCATTATTCAGTGCATTTTATCAACTGAATTGTCATTATCCTTAAATGATTATCATTTTTTTTAACCTTGCTCTGAATTTCTTGAGCTAATATTTAGTTCTTTCTCCATAATCGATAATGATGATCATTTTACCATGTACTGAATTCAGTTGCGCATTTTACTAATTACTGTATTTCTTTTAAATGTTAAATCATTAGCAGGCACAGTTTACTAGATACACCAATCATCTTACCGAATACTAAATTTCAAGTAATTCATGATTTAAAAACTGAAATGTTTCACTGCATATCATTATCTAAACGTTCCACTCTTACTGAATTTCTCTAAAATACTTTATTACGTTTAAATCACCTTGGCTAACAAATACAAAACAAAGAAAATTATAAAAACTCCCTGCTCTGTACACGTTAAAGCAGTAACTATTCTATTTTACACATTATTGTCAAAAAGGTGCTGGAATAGGCTCATATCTCTACTGAATCTGATGGCTTGAAGGTTTCACTTTTTTCGGCTTTGGTTCACTGTTGTTATTTTCTTCTTTATTTGTCAGGAATCACTATAAGTCTGTTCCTTATTTAGAAAGGAGAAAACGTTTTATTAACCGACTGGTTCTCCATCTAGAGGTCGGGAACGCGGAGTAAGAAAACGTTAAAATCTCTTATATCTTGTTGGGTAGACTATTGTAGAATTTGTAATGCAATTGTAAGTCTATATAAATAATGATTTTACAAATTATTAATGTAATATTTTCACTATAAGTGTAAAATGCGTAGTTTCGTAGTATACATATGGAAAAACAACTTTCGCTCATCAAAAAACTAAAAAAAAAAAAAAAAAAACGGTAGCAAACTGTTTGACATTATCACATATGTATTGTTGCACATAATTATTCATTGTCACAGTCAACGAAAAACGAATACAAGAATATTTTACATACGCATTAATCTCACAAATACTAAATATGTAAAGAAATAGAAGAAATTTGAAACCGATAAATTACGAAAACACAAGCCTTGATTACTTACAACATAGCATAAACACGACATTGTGAGTTGTGAGCTTCACTGAATAGGCAAGATTATAACGGATAACTTTAAGTTAGACAGTGCAGTGACGTGAACAAATGTTGCAAAAAGGACCAAGTTTGCCTCTGTTGGCATGAGTACTACATCTCACTCTCGAGCGCGATTTCACTACTGCTCGACGCGAGTGCTTTTGGCTCTTGGGTTTCCCTCCTGGCCCGGTTCACACGCCCTTAGTCATCCTGGAGGTCCCTGGCTCCCCAAGGACGCCCATATTGATACCGAGCTTATTACGGACATCCAATCACCATGAGGAGTCCTGCAGCAGTGATCCTCGCCTCAAGCCATCCTACAGTTGAGCCACCGTCCCCAGACATGCATTTTTTTTTCCATCTAAACATGACATCTGCCACAAGTCTATTTCCATTAGGTATAAGTCCTCTAATTAGGTCTAAATAATTTCCTGCTCCCATACGTAATTGGGATAATTACTATAAAAAACAAACACATATACACACTTATCTATAATAAACTTACTCCTTTGAAGAGAAGTTCTTGTAAACTCTCACTTTTGCCCCTTAACCTGACATTTTCATAATAATAAGATACAACTACTCTGGAGCTTCTTTTCTATATCTCGTCTATGAAAAGCGTGCACTGTTACTTTGAATCAACAAATTTATAGACATTACATCTAGACATGAAATGCTGAATAGGTGAAAGTCAAATACAACTTCAGTATAGAACTACAGCGGCTGGGGTCGGTGGCTCGACTCTGTAATCCGGCGACTCGGAGGCCTGGGCTGTAGGATGGCTTGAGGTGGGGATCACTGCTGCAGGACTCCTCATGGTGATTGGGTGTCCGCACTAAGCTCGGCATCAATATGGGCGTCCTTGGGGAGCCAGGGACGTCCAGGTTGACTAAGGAGGTGTGAACCGGGCCAGGGGGGAAACCCAGCAGCCAAAAGCACTCGTGTGGAGCAGTAGTGGGATCACGCCCGAGAGTGGGCGGCCTGCAGTAGCCTTGCCAGAACAGCTAGACATCGTCCTTTTAGCCATTCACACAGTAGCTTATAGCTGTATAAGTACACGACGCCTTATATGAATATAAGTATTATTATATAAGTATTAATGGTATCATCTCAATCGCTTGTACTTTCCTTTATGCTTACGCCTGCCTTTGCCAACCCTGGGGTCGCCAAGACCTCAAGATAACAACGTGGTCATTTCCCAATTTTGATGTGTTTTCAGCCTTTAAATAATGTTGTTTGCTATGACATATTTGTTTAAACCAGGGTTTGCAGCTCTAACTGCCATCAAAGGAGTGTGGTATGATGCTGTAATTCATTTCATAAAGGCTACATACTGTTTCTGCTCGTCCTTTCAAGCAATCTACAGAGGCTGTAAACCAGGTGAACTAAAGGGCTTCTTTCAATGATTTGACTCGCTGCTTGCACCGGGATCGGGATCAATACGGCCGTCCTTGAGGACTCAGGAATGAGCAGGTTAATTCAGGAAACGAAAATGTCATATGCGTACCTATATGAAAAGTCAATAATAACAAAATATGTGCAGTGATCAACAACTGTTATAGTGTGCACTAGTTGTAACTTCTCACTCGTTTCCTTTCATCTGTTGTATGGCATTCTGGTGTGAGGAAATGCGTATAGAGAAATAGAATAAGTTCAGAAGTTAAAAGGACCAAGTCTGATTGTATTGGCAAGGATGCTACGGACTGCTCACTGTCGGGCGTGATTCCACTTCTCGTCATGGGTGCTTTTGGCTGTGCTGTGTCCCCGCCGGCCCGTGCACACTTCCTAGGTCAGCCTGGACGTCCCTTGCTCACCAAGGGCGCCCATACTGATGCCGAGGTTAGTGCGGACATTTTGTCATCATGAGTAATCCTCTAGCAGTGATCCCCACCTCAAGCCATCCTGTAGCCCAGGCCTCCGAGTCGCCGGATTACAGGGTCGAGCCACCGACCCCAGCCGCTGTAAAATGCAACTCAAAACAAGCTTGATTGTCATAAAGGTTAATGTGTGTTTATTTGTTTTGAACATCTAATAATCTACGCATGCATTTCCACTTCTAGCTACCAGACTAATCATGCCCCGAACATGTCAGCTGTGTCGGTCATAGTAATAGATCACCTCACACACCCAGTATCATGTTGTCATTAGATATCAATTGAATAATTATTAATCATTTTCTCCAGATTGTTCACGTACACCCTCAACATTGCTTTTTGACATATGCTTGATAGACTCCATGCAGCTTTTTAAAAGTATTGTTTGCACACATTAACCGCAATAGTTTTAGTTTATAAAGAAAATAAAAATTCACAATTTTCATTAGTGTTGTAAAATTATGCAAACAATAACATAAACACATACACGTACATATACATCCGTATATGCAACCATACACACATACATATACATTCACACACATACACACACACACACACACACACACACACACACACACACACACACACACACACATATATATATATATATATATATATATATATATATATATATATATATATGTATGTATATGGCATTTGTGTCTTGTGCCTCTAGAAAGAAATCCAATTTCAATCCAGATATACAAAACGTTTATGGTAAAAGTATTGTAATTTACGTACAACAATGTACAGAAATTACTTTTTTTTCTTTTCATATACGTGTTTAGACAAGAAATTTGAGATAACAGCATTAAAGTGAATTAGTTAAAGATTCTGTTGTATAAAAGGACCAAGTCTGCATATGTTGACAGGGCTGCTACAGGCCGCCCACTCTCGGGCGTGATCCCACTACTGCTCCACACGGGTGCTTTTGGCTGCTGGGTTTCCCCCCTGGCCCGGTTCACACCTCCTTAGTCAACCTGGACGTCCCTGGCTCCCCAAGGACGCCCGTATTGATGCCGAGCTTAGTGCGGACACCCAATCACCATGAGGAGTCCTGCAGCAGTGATCCCCACCTCAAGCCATCCTACAGCCCAGGCCTCCGAGTCGCCGGATTACAGAATCGAGCCACCGACCCCAGCCGCTGTAGTTCTATACTGAAGCTGTATTTGACTTTCACATATTCAGCATTTCATACCCGGGTTGTCAGTCTCCGCTTCTAAAATTTGTGCATCTTTGTGCATATATATATATATATATATATATATATATATATATATATATATATATATATATATATATGCCAAAAGGATACAGATGATAGAGTCATTATCTATACATACATATATTGTTATCCGTACATACATACTTAGATATACATAAATACATACACATGCATATATACATGTGTGTGGATGTATGTGCAGTTACATATACACACACACATATATGTATATATATACGTGTATAACACACACACACACACAGACATATATATATATATATATATATATATATATATATATATATATATATATATATATATATATATATATATATACATTCTTGTATATGCATATAGATATATTCGCACAAACACACGCATGCACACGTATATGTATATACATGTACATATATACGTATATATCTATATCTATCTATCTATCTATCTATCTATCTATCTATCTATTTATCTATCTATCTATCTATCTATCTATCTATCTATCTATCTATCTATCTATCTATCTATCTATCTATCTATCTATCTATATATATATATACGTATATATATATACATATACATACATATTTATGCATAACCACCCACGAACACACACACATATATAAATATACACGTACAGTATATATACACATCCATACGTATATATATATTTCTATATATGCATATAAATGTGTGTTTGTGTGTATGTGTGTGTCTGACAAACACAGATACGTGAAGTATCCAGAATTTATAGACATTTTGTAGGACCCACAGACGTATCTTCTCAGTCCCATAATTAGGTGTTGATATTTTCTAAAGTTTGATAATAAATTATTTAAAAATAAGGTCTTAAAAGGACCAAGTCTGATTCTGTTGGCAAGGTTACTACAGACTTCTCACTCCTGGACGCAATTTTACTTTGAACCTGGCGATTTTGACCGTAATTTGTACCATTGGCCAGGTTCACACTTGCTCAGTCAACCTGGACGTCCCTTGCTCACCAAGGGCGCCCATATTGATGCCGAGGTCAGTGCGGATTCTTTTTCATCACGAGTAAGCCTGTAGCGGTGATCCCCGCCTCAAGCCATCCTACAGCCCAGGCCTCCGAGTCGCCGGATTACAGGGTCGAGCCACCAACCCCAGCCACTCTCAGCTGGATATTAAGATCCTTTTGAATAACAGTTTCTCTTTCCTCGGATTCAGATGACGTGTGGGAACCTTGCCAACATAATCCAATTTATGGTACCACTTCTGCCGTGATAAAGTTCTTTGAAAACGAAGTAAGCACAGAAAGTTGAGGGAAGAAGTACGTTAATCTCCAATTGTCATGCCTTTAAAGGGAAAAATATGTACGTTATGAATTATAAATTATGATTTAATACCCTATAGTTTACCTTACAGGATATTTCACATTTCTCTCTTGGTTGAACCAGAAGGCTGTCGCGGAAGCATTCTAAGCATGCCTATGCATACATTCTGTGTATATGAACATGAGTCGATATGTATATATACCATGTAATCTATAGCATTTACTTTATATTGGACAGCACAGATAAGTAGATCCTACATATTGTAGTATTGATAAATTGAAAAATAATTGATTACAGTCTTAGTGAGATGATTTTAAAAAGTTCATAACGTATCCAGTATATTGCAGTCCCTGATATTTTGCGACCCACTGATGTATATTTTGAAGAAAATGAAAATAAAGCTGAAAAAAGAATCGTAATTGTGGTGTTTGTTAATGCAATGAAAAGTAAATACCTAAATGCCAAAGAGTATCATATGAAAGGGTGTGATACATTCCCTGGTAAACTGAAAAACTGTTCATAAATGAGACGTTTGCTATGTATATATATATATATATATATATATATATATATATATATATATATATATATATATATATATATATATATATATATATATATATATATATATATATATACACCACACACACACGCACATGTATAAGTATATACATATTTATATACAAGTACATATACATACATACACACATTTATACAGTAATCAAAAGAAACTAAATTGCGAGACAAACATAATAGATATAAATCAGTTAAAGATTCTGTTACATAAAAGGACTAAGTCTGGTTCTGTTAGCAGGGCTACTGCAGGCCGCCCACTCTCGGGCGTGATCCCACTACTGCTCCACACGGGTGCTTTTGGCTGCTGGGTTCCCCCCCTGGCCCGGTTCACACCTCCTTAGTCAACCTGGACGTCCCTGGCTCCCCAAGGACGCCCATATCGATGCCGAGCTTAGTGCGGACACCCAATCACCATGAGGAGTCCTGCAGCAGTGATCCCCACCTCAAGCCATCCTACAGCCCAGGCCTCCGAGTCGCCGGATTACAGAGTCGAGCCACCAACCCCAGCCAATGGTGGTTGCATGATAACGTCCTTTTGAACAGCAAAACATTTGGGACGTTTTCATTTCTACTGAAATATTGTTCTGCTAAGGAAATACATCTAGAATTGAACTTTTTATATATGCATACATATTCACTTGCAAATACACATGCACACTTACATGCACACAGAGTCACAAACACACTCACAGAGACAGATACACTACATATACATATACATTAGTAGATGCCTATATACATGCACATACATATACACACAAGAGAGCTCTACACATACAAGAATTGGTATATGATTCAATATAGTTTTACTATTTATATATTAAGACACTGTGGAAGCAAAGGTTGGTTGGCTTGAGGGTGGCTTGAGGTGGGGATCACTGCTGCAGGACTCCTCATGGTGATTGGGTGTCCGCACTAAGCTCGGCATCGATATGGGCGTCCTTGGGGAGCCAGGGACGTCCAGGTTGACTAAGGAGGTGTGAACCGGGCCAGGGGGGAAACCCAGCAGCCAAAAGCACCCGTGTGGAGCAGTAGTGGGATCACGCCCGAGAGTGGGCGGCCTGCAGTAGCCTTGCCAGAATAGCTAGACTTCGTCCTTTTATCTCTTCACACAGTAGCTTATAACTATATGAATATACGAAGCCTTATAAAGGTATCTCATGTGGATATCTTTCCAACATAACCAAAAGCACCCATGACGAGAAGTGGAATCACGCCCGAGAGTGAGCAGTCCCTAGCATCCTTGCCAATACAATCAAACTTAGTTAGATAATTATGTTAACGCCTGTATGTATTTTATTTTCTACAGGCATGTCCTCACACCGAATATACAACCAAAAGAAATCTATAAATTATAATTCCCGGGACTTACAGACGCAGCTTTCTCTGTAATTTAACAAAATTATTCTGTCCTAGAATTAGGTGCTGATATTGTCAAAAGGCAATAAATTGTTTATATATCAAACTTTAAAAGGACCAAGTCTGATTCTGTTGGCAAGGTCGCTACACACTTCTCACTCCTGGACGCAATTTTACTTTGAACCTGGCGATTTTGACCGTAATTTGTACCATTGGCCCGGTTCACACTTGCTCAGTCAACCTGGACGTCCCTTGCTCTTGGGCTTTGATACCCTACAGCATTCCCTATGTGGTATTTTTGCTTTTTTGGTTGAACTCAAAGACTATCACGGAAGCATTTAATTACATGTTTATACACATATTCTTGTAACTTGCATTTTGTAATATTGATAAATTGAAAAATAACTGGTTACATTATCTCGAAAGGTTCTTAAAGTATCCAATGTATCTTAGTCACACTCTTTCTTTGCAATAAACTGTACATAACTTTGTAATTAGAATCATTCCAACGTATGCATAAACACGGTGGTTAATTGCTGTTTTGCTCTTATTTTAATTTCTTATAAGCATTGTCAAGGAGAAAAAAGGCCTCATAGCAAAATTGATATGTCATATAAAACTACTGTTATATAAAAGGACCAAGTCTGGTTTTGTTGGCAGTGCTACTGCAGGCCGCCCACTCTCAGGCGTGATCCCACTACTGCTCCACACGGGTGCTTTTGGCTGCTGGGTTTCCCCCCTGGCCCGGTTCACACCTCCTTAGTCAACCTGGACGTCCCTGGCTCCCCAAGGACGCCCATATCGATGCCGAGCTTGGTGCGGACACCCAATCACCATGAGGAGTCCTGCAGCAGTGATCCCCACCTCAAGCCATCCTACAGCCCAGGCCTCCGAGTCGCCGGATTACAGAGTCGAGCCACCGACCCCAGCCGACGGTGGTTGCATGATGTCGTCCTCTTTAACAGCAAAGCGGTTGGCGATGATTTCATTTCCATTATGCTAAACGTCTATCCTCCCTTTCAAGCGATATCTATCACCAATGAAGTTCATAATCTATTAGATATACCTCTCGCAATGAATCCCTGATTCCACATTTCCATGCACCCAGGTGTAGAGCGATAACTGATTGCATTGTATTGTTTTACTCAATGAATACAATCTAGCTCTGATCCGTTTTTTTTTTTTTTTTTTTTTTATGATATTGGACTAGGAGGTTCTGCTTAGGAAGATTAGGTTGTGTTTGGCATGAAGTGGTTTTCATATGTATATACATACATATACACTCATACACACACGCACGCACATATATATATATACATATATATATGTTTATGTGTGTTGTATATGTATAAAATTATACTTATATATGTATACATATATATATAAATAATAACAAATGCAAAATAAACAAAAGTAAAGAAATTCTTGCTTTTCCCCATCAGAATGCAAGAAAATATCGCACTGGCAGTGTACATTTAGAGGTAGGCACACACATGGAATGGAATAGTGATTAAACGAAAGAAAGCGTGAAAGGTTTGTATGGTCTGTGGAGTCACTCATGTTTACGAACCAATCTGTATACTAGCGTTTTGAACATTTTACATTTCCAACCGAGATTTGTTAGATGCACAAATTTTAGAAGCTGAGACGGGTTGGGAACCCGAGTATGAAATGCTGAATATATGAAAGTCAATACAGCTTCAGTATAGAATTACAGCGGCTGGGGTCGGTGGCTCGACTCTGTAATCCGGCGACTCGGAGGCCTGGGCTGTAGGATGGTTTGAGGTGGGGATCACTGCTAGAGGATTACTCATGATGACACAGTGTCCGCACTAACCTCGGCATCAGTATGGGCGCCCTTGGTGAGCAAGGGACGTCCAGGCTGACCTAGGAAGTGTGCACGGGCCGACGGGGACACAGCACAGCCGAAAGCACCCATGACGAGAAGTGGAATCACGCCCGACAGTGAGCAGTCCGTAGCATCCTTGCCAATACAATCAGACTTGGTCCTTTTAACGTCTGAACTTATTATATTTCTCTACGCTCATTTCCTCACACCAGAATGTCATACAGCAGAAAGGAAACGAGGGAAAAGTTACAACTAGTGCACCCTTTAGCAGTTGTTGATTACTGTACATATGTTATTATTGATTTTTTTTTAAAATAAAGGTATGCATATGACATTTACGTTTCCTCAATCAGCCTGCTTGTTCCTGAGTCCTCAAGGACGGCCGTATTGATCCCGATCCCGGTGCAACCAGCGAGTCAAATCATTGAAAGAAGCCCTTTAGTTCACCTGGTTTACAGCCTCAGTAGATTGCTTGAATGGACGAGCAGAAACAGTATATAGCCTATTTGAAATGAATTACAGCTTCATACCACACTCCTTAGGTGTATAAGCACAGGGATACTCTGCGTTAGGCAGTGGTTCCCAACCTTTTTTTCTAAGGCGACCCCAATCATAATTGGTTCAGTTGCAGAAAGTGTTACCCTCAAATCATGTTCAGGTTGCAACCGATTTCTGTTTTTTTGTTTTGATGGCAGTTAGAGCTGCAAACCGTGGTTTACACAAATAAGTAATAGCAAACGACATTATTTATATGCTGGAAACCCATCAAAATCGGGAATTGACCGTGTTGAGGTCTTGGCGACCCCAGGGTTGACAAAGGCAGGCGTAAGCATAAAGGAAAGTACAAGCGATTGAGATAATACCATTAATACTTATATAATACTACTTATATTCATATAAGGCGTCGTGTACTTATACAGCTATAAGCTACTGTGTGAATGGCTAAAAGGACGATGTCTAGCTGTTCTGGCAAGGCTACTACTGGCCGCCCACTCTCGGGCGTGATCCCACTACTGCTCCACACGAGTGCTTTTGGCTGCTGGGTTTCCCCCCTGGCCCGGTTTACACCTCCTTAGTCAACCTGGACGTCCCTGGCTCCCCAAGGACGCCCATATCGATGCCGAGCTTAGTGCGGACACCCAATCACCATGAGGAGTCCTGCAGCAGTGATCCCCACCTCAAGCCATCCTACAGCCCAGGCCTCCGAGTCGCCGGATTACAGGGTCGAGCCACCGACCCCAGCCGCTGTAATTCTGTACTGAAGCTGTAATTGACTTTCACATATTCAGCGTTTCATACCCGGGTTGTCAACCAGTCTCCGCTTCTAAAATTTGTGCATCTTTGTGCATATATATGTGTATATGCCAAAACGATACAAATGGTAGAAAGAGTCATTATCTATACATAAATATGTTGATATTCGTACATACATACTTAGATATACATAAATACATACATACTTAGATATACATAAATACATAAATACATATACATATATACATGAGTGTGGATGTATGTGCAGTTACATATATACACACATATCTGTATATATATACGTGTATACATACATACATACACACACACATATATATACATACATACACATTCATATATATATATATATATATATATATATATATATATATATATATATATATATATATATATATATATATATATACATACATACATATATATTCGCACAAACACACGCATGCACACATATATGTATATACATGTATATATATACGTATCTATCTATCTATCTATCTATATATAAGTATATATATACATATAAATACATATTTATGTATACCCACCCACGCACACATATTTATGTATATATACACGTATAAGTATATATACACATACATACGTATATATATATTTATATATATGCATATAAATGTGTGTTTGTGTGTATGTGAGTGTCTGACAAACACAGATACGTGAAGTATCATGAGAAAAAATCCAGAATTTATAGACATTTTGTAGGACCCACAGACGCAGCTTTCTCTGTCCCATAATTACGTGTTGATATTTTCTAAACTTTGATAATAAATTATTTAAAAATAAGGTTTTAAAAGGACCAAGTCTGATTCTGTTGGCAAGGTTACTACAGACTTCTCACTCCTGGACGCAATTTTACTTTGAACCTGGCGATTTTGACCGTAATTTGTACCATTGGCCAGGTTCACACTTGCTCAGTCAACCTGGACGTCCCTTGCTCACCAAGGGCGCCCATATTGATGCCGAGGTCAGTGCGGATTCTTTTTCATCGCGAGTAAGCCTGTAGCGGTGATCCCCGCCTCAAGCCATCCTACAGCCCAGGCCTCCGAGTCGCCGGATTACAGGGTCGAGCCACCGACCCCAGCCACTTTGGGATGGATATCAAAATCGTTTTAAATGAGTTTGTTTGTTTGTTTGTTTTTTCCGGAGAAAGGGGGTGAGGGAGGCAGCTACACAAAGCACGCTCGTCTTAAATAACACTTTGAAATTGGAGAAATCACACAAATTTGAAGGAAGGAGTATATTAATCTAGAGTTGTAATGTCATTAAAGGGAAAATTATATCCATTTTCAATTAGAATGAATCGTATGGATATCCTTGGGAATTGATACCCTACATTATATCTTACAGGATATTCTGCTCTCTTGGTTGAACCCGAAGATTGTCGCGGAAGCATTCTAAAAATGTTTAAACATGCATTCTGTGCATATATAAGTATATGTATATGTGTGTATATGTTTATTTACTATGTACTCACATAGTATATATACAACACAGAGAAGTAAATCCTGCGTACTCTTATATTTATAAATTGAAAAATAATGGATTTCAGTGCTAGTGACAATCTCAGCAATCCCTTTTCGTTTTCGAGAAAATGAAACAAGGTTAATAAAAAAATCGTAACTGTAGAGTTTATAAATACAAAAAAAAAAAAAACAAAAAAACAAAAAAACATACATACCTAGAGATTGTCTGATGAGGAAAGAGTGTGATACATTTCCTAGTACACTGAAAAAACTGTTCATAAATCAATGATTGTCTGAAATGAATAAGACATTTACGAAATATATATATATGTGTGTGTGTGTGTGTGTGTGTGTGTGTGTGTCTTTGTGTTCATTAATATACATACTTATATACATATGCATATATATATATATATATATATATATATATATATATATATATATATATATATATATATACAGTAATCAAATTTCTATTGATCCGTATATAATTTTGTAGGTAGAATTATTGCAATCTAGGCACAGACACGTATAGGAATTACTGTTTCAGTTCGTTTTACATTTCTGATGAGCTCTTTCGGACAAAATAAATCGTGAGATAAACAGAATTGATATAAATCAGTTAAGTATTTTGTTATATAAAAGGACCAAGTCTGGTTCTGTTGACAGGGATACTGCAGGCCGCCCACTCTCGGGCGTGATCCCACTACTGCTCCACACGGGTGCTTTTGGCTGCTGGGTTTCCCCCCTGGCCCGGTTCACACCTCCTTAGTCAACCTGGACGTCCCTGACTCCCCAAGGACGCCCATATTGATGCCGAGCTTAGTGCGGACACCCAATCACCATGAGGAGTCCTGCAGCAGTGATCCCCACCTCAAGCCATCCTACAGCCCAGGCCTCCGAGTCGCCGGATTACAGGGTCGAGCCACCAACCCCAGCCACTTTGTCTTGGATATTACGATCGTTTTGAATAACATTTTCCTCTGAAAATGGGTAAGGGCTGCTACAGAAAGAACCTTTTATGTGGTTTCGTGGTAACCCTACGTAAGAGCTTACTACATAATATTGATTTATAGTAACGTACACAGTACATGTATATATGCTCCTTTGCTTCAACTAGACGACTGTCGCTGAAGCATCTTGAATACATTTTGTACACATCAGTATATATATATATATATATATATATATATATATATATATATATATATATATATATATATATATATATATATATATATATATATACAATCTATGTGTATGTACATTGATTTATCCGGCGACTCGGAGGCCTGGGCTGTAGGATGGCTTGAGGTGGGGATCACTGCTGCAGGACTCCTCATGGTGATTGGGTGTCCGCACTAAGCTCGGCAACAATCACTCCCGAGAGAGAGCAGTCCGTAGCATCCTTGCCAATATAATCAGACAGACCTTTTAAAGTCTGAACAAATTTTTCAACAGAAAATATCTCTCCAAAATATAATATAACAAAAATGAGTAACAAATTACAACTACTGTACATTATATCAGTTGCGTTTATTATTGTAAATAGTCTCTCATCACTGCTTTTCATACAGACATGTATATTATACATATATACGTATCCTTTCTAAGCCTGGCCGTTCCTGACTCCTTGAGAACGGCCGTATTGATCCTGACCCTGGTGTAAGCATCGAGTTAAAGAAGTTAGACAAGCCTTTCAGTTCACCTGGTTTACAGCCTTTGTAAATTGCTTAAACAGTATATAAACTGTACATTTTACAGGGCAGTATCATATCACACTTTAATTGTATCAGTTTAGTCAATGCACAACAACACTCTGTGGAAGCAGAAAAAGAGTTACAAGAAATTTAAAAAATACCCGCATCAGATTTTATCTAAGGCATCTTGCATTTATGTAGCTATAAGCTACTGTGTGAATGCATAAAAGGACGAAGTCTGGCTGTTCAGGTGAGGCTACTATAGGCCGCCCACTCTCGGGCGTGATCCCACTACTGCTCCACACGGGTGCTTTTGGCTGCTGGGTTTCCCCCCTGGCCCGGTTCACACCTCCTTAGTCAACCTGGACGTCCCTGGCTCCCCAATGACGCCCATATTGATGCCGAGCTTATTGCGGACACCCAATCACCATGAGGAGTCCTGCAGCAGTGATCCCCACCTCAAGCCATCCTACAGCCCAGGCCTCCGAGTCGCCGGATTACAGAGTCGAGCCACCGACCCCAGCCAATGGTGGTTGCATGATGTCGTCCTTTTGAACAACAAAACATTTGGGACGTTTTCATTTCTACTGAAATATTGTTCTGCTAAGGAAATACATCTAGAATTGAACTTTTTATATATGCATACATATACACATGGAAATGCACATGCACACTTACATACACATAGAAACACAAACACAGACAGATAAACTACATATATATATATATATATATATATATATATATATATATATATATATATATATATATATATATATATATATATATATATATATATTAGTAGATGCATATATACGTACATGTACATATGCACACAAACACGCATGTATATGTACATAACAATAAGATCTCATTCATTGAACGTGTCCATTAAGAGAAATCTACATGTACAAGAATTGGTATATAATTCAATATAGTTTTACTATATATATATATATATATATATATATATATATATATATATATATATATATATATATATATATATATAGTCATTGTGGAAGCAAAGTCTGGTTGAAATACAAGTATGATATGCTGATTGTAGGTGAAGTATGACTAAATGAAGTTTCACTATAGAATTACAGCGGCTGGGGTCGGTGGCTCGACTCTGTAATCCGGCGACTCGGAGGCCTGGGCTGTAGGATGGCTTGAGGTGGGGATCACTGCTGCAGGACTCCTCATGGTGATTGGGTGTCCGCACTAAGCTCGGCATCGATATGGGCGTCCTTGGGGAGCCAGGGACGTCCAGGTTGACTAAGGAGGTGTGAACCGGGCCAGGGGGGAAACCCAGCAGCCAAAAGCACCCGTGTGGAGCAGTAGTGGGATCACGCCCGAGAGTGGGCGGCCTGCAGTAGCCTTGCCAATAGAATCAGACTCGGTCCTTTTATACAATAGTAACGTCAGCTGATTTATACTGATACCATTTAATCACACAAGATATTTCATTCTGAATACGCATGTCAAAATTGAAGTGATTCCTTTACGTTCCTCTTGCAAAGATTTTACCTGAAAAGTTATGTATCGTTGAATTGAAATTGGATTACTTCCCCTAAGTATCTTTTTCATGCATATTTTTATTACGATTTCTTCGATAATAAGCTTTTCAAACACATATTTACATATGATTATATATTCACACATTTATATGTGTATACATATATAATACGTATGTGTATATGTAATATATATACATATATATATATATATATATATATATATATATATATATATATATATATATATATATATATATATATATCCACATCATATTCATATGCATAAATGTTTCTATATATAGGATATATACTTATATACATATGCATGTGTATGTTCATGTGTATATGTGTATCCACTTTAAGGGTATATAAGTGTGTGCAATACTGGTGAGAACTTGATGTCGATGTATGACGTATCGTTTTCAAAAACTAATACTGTAGTGTGTATTGTGTAAGTAACGTCTTTCCCAAACGAGAAATATATTTCTTTGATATATCAATCATATATCAAAGAAACAAACCAAATATAGGAGTAAATAATTGAACTTGTATGTGCGTAAAATTAATCAATAAATAAATGAATAAATAATGTGTGTAAAATGATGAATTGCTGACGTCTTAAGCTACCATACTTGGTGTATGATGAATCTCATAGGTAGATATGGAAATATTTTCCAATAGACATGAAGTTCTTCTGACTCTGAAGTTAATTAGGCTACGAGTTGCATCTTAAAGCGGCTGGGGTCGGTGGCTCGACCCTGTAATCCGGCGACTCGGAGGCCTGGGCTACAGGATGGCTTGAGGTGAGAATCACTGCTAGAGGATTACTCATGATGACACAGTGTCCGCACTAACCTTGGCATCAATATGGGCGCCCTTGGTGAGCAAGGGACGTCCAGGTTGACTGAGGAAGTGTGTACGGGCCGGCGGGGACACAGCACAGCCAAAAGCACCCATGACGAGAAGTGGAATCACGCCCGAGAGAGAGCAGTCCGTAGCATCCTTGCCAATATAATCAGACTTAGTCCTTTTAAATCCTGAACTTCCTCTCCCCAAAATGCAATACTGAGTGATGAATTACAACTTATGTACCTGATATCAGTTGCGTTTATTACTGTATATAATCTAATATTGTTGACTTTCATAGACATGTATATTATACATATCTACATATCCTTAGTAAGCTTGGCCGTTCTTGACTCCTTAAAGATGGCCGTATTGATCCCAACCCTGATCCAAGCATCGAGTTTCTTAGACAAGCCTTTTAGTTCATCTAGTTTACAGCCTCTGTAGACTGCTTAAGCATTATATAGCCCGTACTTCTGCATGAAAGTATCGTATCACACTTTAGTTGTATCACTTTAGTCAGTGCTAAAGTGATTGAGAAAACATCCTCATGAGATTTTCCTCCAAGGCATCGTGCATTTATATAGCTATAAGCTACTGTGTGAAGGCATAAAAGGATGAGGTCTGGATGTTCAGGTAAGGCTTCTACAGGCCGCTCACTCCCGGGCGCGATCCCACTACTGCTCGACGCGGGTGCTTTTGACTCTGGCCCGGTTCTCGCCTCATCCCAGGCCCCCGACTCGCCGCATCACAGGGTCGAGCCCGACCTCATCCGACGCTGGTTGCATGACATCCATTTTACTGTTGAAATATTGATCTACTTAGTATATACCTCTAGGATTTTACTTTTTGTATAGAGATACATATACATACAGGAACATACGAATACACATGCACGCAGAGGCACAAACACACACGCAGACACAGATACACATATTCGCTACACACATACACACACACACACTGATTTATGTATACACAGCAACACATCCATATATATACATATACACAAAGGCACAAACACCTATGTGTATATATACATGTACATATATACACACAAGCACATATGCCTAACAATGTGATACCTTTCTTGGATGTCCCCTTTCGCAACATCTCATTTACGGAAAGTGAGCACTAAGAAATCTCTACACATATGAAAATGAATAAATGAAAAGCGAGTAGTAAATTAATAAATAGCAAAAAAATCATATGCTCCGTGGAGTCATTCATGTTTACCATATTGTTTACTAGTCAACTGAATCAGATATTTCCTTTTTTTTTTTTACTAATATAAAAGTATTGTGAAAGCAAAGACTGGTTAACGAACAAGTATGAAATGCGGATCATATGTGAAGTCATATGATTACTCACAGCCCTAGTATAGAAGGACGGCGGTTGGGGTTGGTGCAGGACCTGTCACGTGGATTGGGCATCCGCGTTAAGTTCGGCATCAATAAGGGCGTCCTTGGGGAGCCAGGGACGTTGGCTAGGGAGGTGTGACCCGGGCCGAGGAGAGAGGGTAGTAGCCAAAAGCACTCGTATTGGGACCACGCCCGAGAGTGAGCGGCCTGCAACAGCCTCGCCAACAGAAGCTGTCTTGGCCCTTTTAAATAACATTATCTAAATTAAATCCCATTTATGAGAATTATCTAGAACTGATGGATATGCTTATAAGAAAAATCAATCCTGTACATTTTTTTGCGGAAATTGATTTCACTTGAAATGTTCTGTATATTTCGAATAAAATTGGATTACTTTTCTAAGCACATTTTAATGCATTTTTATCTGGTTTCTATAACAATCAGAAACCCTGTAAATAAGGAATATATAACGCAACTCACATATGCAATACAAAGTATAATAATGGGTGTGTGAAAAG
This sequence comes from Penaeus vannamei, assembly GCF_042767895.1. Taxonomy (NCBI): domain Eukaryota; kingdom Metazoa; phylum Arthropoda; class Malacostraca; order Decapoda; family Penaeidae; genus Penaeus; species Penaeus vannamei. The sequence goes on from NC_091580.1 coordinate 2,122,869, forward strand.
CTACCATATACAGTGCATGACGTCTGATTTGTACAACAGATAAGAAACCTGACCCACTCTTTATGGCATTCAAACTTATTTTAAAGCGGCTGGGGTTGGTGGCTCGACCCTGTAATCCGGCGACTCGGAGGCCTGGGCTGTAGGATGGCTTGAGGCGGGGATCACCGCTACAGGCTTACTCGTGATGAAAAAGAATCCGCACTGACCAAGGCATCAGTATGAGCGCCCTTGGTGAGCAAGGGACGTCCAGGCTGACCGAGGAAGTGTGCACGGGCCGGCGGGGACACAGCACAGCCAAAAGCACCCATGACGAGAAGTGGAATCACGCCCGAGAGAGAGCAGTCCGTAGCATCTTTGCAAACATAACTAGACTTTGTTCTTATTATCGTCTGAACCTATTTTTTCTATACCTTTCCTTTCAGCAGAATATAAGTAAAAAGGAAGCGTTAAGTTACAACCGCTGTACATTATACATGTTGCGTTGATCACTTTTCTTATTCTGTTATTATCGACCTTTCATCTAGGTATGTATACCATACTTATTTACATTTCCTTAATCATCCTATGCTCCACGTATTGATCCTGAACCCGGCACACACATCGAGTTCAACAAGTTAAACAGGCCTTTCAATTTACATGGTTTGCACACTGTAGATTGCTTTATACTCCATGTGGAAGAGAAAATATAAAAATGAGATATTTGATTAAGGCTTATTAAGACGGTTATAAACTACTGTGTGAAGGGATAAAAGGACGAAATCTAGCTGTTCTGGTAAGGCTACTGCAGGCCGCCCACTCTCGGGCGTGATCCCACTACTGCTCCACACGGGTGCTTTTGGCTACTGGGTTTCCCCCCTGGCCCGGTTCACACCTCCTTGGTCAACCTGTACGTCCCTGTGTATATCTATCTATTTACTTTTATATATATACATATATATATATATATATATATATATATATATATATATATATATATATATATATATATGTATTGTGTACGTACATATATACATGTATGTATGTTATATATATATATATATATATATATATATATATATATATATATATATATATATATATATATATATATATATATATATATATACTGTGATTAAACATAACATAAAAAATGAGAACACACATTTTTAGATGGATAAATAGACGGGTTGGTAGATAGATATATGGCTCTACAGAAAAAGAAACAGAGAGAAAAAAGTACATACTACTTGCATTCATTTTATGAATACATACATACATTTATGTAGAGACAGATCGATCGACAGAATGAAAGGCAGATGTACAGGGAGAAGACAAGAGGTGGAAGAAAGACGGACAAACAGGCAGAGAGACTGAAATGTGAAGTCGAACACTTACAGATGCTTCCTTCTCTGTAACTGGTTCAGATAATGCCTTCATATCCCATGATTAGGTATTTATAGTTCCCAATGTTTGGTAATCTACATAGAATTCAAAATGCAAAAGGACTAAGTCTGATTCTGTTGGCAAGGTTACTACAGACTTCTCACTCCTGGACGCAATTTTACTTTGAACCTGGCGATTTTGACCGTAATTTGTACCATTGGCCAGGTTCACACTTGCTCAGTCAACCTGGACGTCCCTTGCTCACCAAGGGCGCCCATATTGATGCCGAGGTCAGTGCGGATTCTTTTTCATCACGAGTAAGCCTGTAGCTACTATCCCCGCCTCAAGCCATCCTACAGCCCAGGCCTCCGAGTCGCCGGATTACAGGGTCGAGCCACCAACCCCAGCCGCTTTGTCTTGGATATTACGATCGTTTTGAATAACATTTTCCTCTGAAAAATGGGTAAGGGCTGCTACAGAAAGCACATTTAATGTGGTTTCGTGGTAACCCTACATGAGACAGCTTAGTACATAATATTGATTTATAGTAACGTACACAGTATATTTCTGCTCCTTTGCTTCAACTAGACGTCTGTCGCAGAAGCATTTTGAATACATTTTGTACACACGGGTATATATATACATACAATATATGTGTATATACATTAATTTATCTGTCTCTGTGAGTGTGTTTGTGACTCTGTGTGCATGGTAGTGTGCATGTGTATTTGCAAGTGAATATGTATGCATATATAAAAAGTTCAATTCTAGATGTATTTCCTTAGCAGAACAATATTTCATTAGAAATGAAAACGTCCCAAATGTTTTGTTGTTCAAAAGGACGTTCTCATGCAACCACCATTGGCTGGGGTCGGTGGCTCGACTCTGTAATCCGGCGACTCGGAGGCCTGGGCTGTAGGATGGCTTGAGGTGGGGATCACTGCTGCAGGACTCCTCATGGTGATTGGGTGTCCGCACTAAGCTCGGCATCAATATGGGCGTCCTTGGGGAGCCAGGGACGTCCAGGTTGACTAAGGAGGTGTGAACCGGGCCAGGGGGGGAAACCCAGCAGCCAAAAGCACCCGTGTGGAGCAGTAGTGGGATCACGCCCGAGAGTGGGTGGCCTGCAGTAGCCCAGTTAACAGAACCAGACTTAGCCCTTTTATTTAGTAATATTTTTTAGATAATGCCCTTTATCTCAAAGGAAGTATTTTAATATGTGTACGTGTATCGGAAATTAAGTAATTCCTTTAAAACCTTTTATGTATATTGTGGTTTTACCTGAAAAATTGTGTAGTAGATTTAGAACATCAGTATTTCCTCTAAGCAAACTTTTACGACAGTTTCCTCGACAATAAGCTTCTTAAACATACCCATGCATAAATATATATACATGGTTATGTATGTAATATATATATGAACATATATAAAAAAATCATTATAATATACATATGTATATTTGTATGTTGTTGTACATGTGTTTATATGCAGGTAATGACTATGTTGTATGAGTGTGTTTGCATGCATGCGAATTGGTATATATATCTATGCGCCTGTGTTTTTCTGCAAGTACATATGTGCAATACTTTTGCAATTCTGATTAGAGTTAACTGTATGTATTTTACATTTTTAATGAGCTAAGTCTAATGCTATTGATAATTATTGTTTACAAGAGCCATGAAATCTTTCTGAGATGCAAGTTAATTATTCTATCTTGCTGTATTGTGTGTGCCTTGAGGTGGGGATCACTGCTAGAGGATTACTCACGATGACAAAGTGTCTGCACTAACCTTGCATTGTTTTGGGATATATGTGAAATGCTGTAAAACACTCACAACCATAATTATATAGAAACATTCGTCCGTAATTACATTACGAGTGCATGCATCATATATATATATATATATATATATATATATATATATATATATATATATATATATATACATATACATATAGGTAAAATCCATATATGCATATAGACATGTAAATGTATGTGACAAAGTAACAGAAAGAGACAAACAGAAAGAAAGAGAGGAATGAATACCTCTCTATACATATATGGTTATTCGTACATGCATACATAGATAAATACATATACACGTATGTGTGTAGTGAAACTAATCCAGATATTATGTGAATATAAAAGAAAAAAAATCCACAAATTATAGACATATTTCCCAAGACTTACAGACGCAACTTAATCCGTAATATATTTCAATAATGATCTCGTGTTCCATAATTAGGTGCCGATATTTTCAAAAGAAATTCAACTGTTTAGAAATTAGGCTTTAAAAGGACCAAGTCTGATTCTGCAAGGTCGCTACACACTTCTCACTCCTGGACGCAATTTTACTTTGAACCTGGCGATTTTGACCGTAATTTGTACCATTGGCCAGGTTCACACTTGCTCAGTCAACCTGGACGTCCCTTGCTCACCAAGGGCGCCCATATTGATGCCGAGGTCAGTACGGATTCTTTTTCATCACGAGTAAGCCTGTAGCGGTGATCCCCGCCTCAAGCCATCCTACAGCCCAGGCCTCCGAGTCGCCGGATTACAGGGTCGAGCCACCAACCCCAGCCACTCTGAGCTGGATATGAAGATCCTTTTTAATAACATATTCCCCCCCCCCCCCGTATATGGGCGGGTGAGGGGGCAACGAAAACTTCCTATATATAGATTACGCGTGGTAATCTTAACAATATGTTAAATTCATCCATCAAGCTTATTTCTACTACTGCCTCTTCTGACACAATGAAAAGCTTTGAAATTTTAGTAAGCATACAATTGAAAAAGCTGTATATTTTAACTAATAATGGATATACACACATGAATATGTACACACATACATTCTTCGTATTATCATGTATGAATGTATTCACTATATTCTATATATCCTATGCAACACTTCAGACAACTCGGACGAGTAATCCTGATAAATTATCTGATTACCATGCTAGTGACACGATTTGAAATCGTTCTTAACTATCCAGTATATTTCACTCATTCTGTTTCTGCGATTCACGACTTAACATTTCTGACAAAATGCAATCATACACACACACACAAAACACATGCTCAAATGAAATCGTGGAAACGATTGCTAGCTTATTATTGTGAATTACTATGGTTAAATACAGCTTCAGTATAGAATTACAGCGGCTGGGGTCGGTGGCTCGACTCTGTAATCCGGCGACTCGGAGGCCTGGGCTGTAGGATGGCTTGAGGTGTGGATCACTGCTGCAGGACTCCTCATGGTGATTGAGTGTCCGCACTAAGCTCGGCATCAATATGGGCGTCCTTGGAGAGCCAGGGACGTCCAGGTTGACTAAGGAGGTGTGAACCGGGCCAGGGGGGAAACCCAGCAGCCAAAAGCACCCGTGTGGAGCAGTAGTGGGATCACGCCCGAGAGTGGGTGGCCTGCAGTAGCCTTGCCAGAATAGCTAGACTTCGTCCTTTTATTCCTTCACACAGTAGCTTATAACTATATAAATATACGAAGCCTTATAAAGGTATCTCATGTGGATGTCTTTCCAGCAGAACCAAAAGCACCCATGACGAGAAGTGGAATCACGCCCGAGAGTGAGCAGTCCCTAGCATCCTTGCCAATACAATCAGACTTAGCTTGATAATTATGTTAACCCCTGTATGTGTTGTATTTTCTACAGGCATGTCCTTACACTGAATATACAACTAAAAGAAATCTATAAATTATATTTCCCCGGACTTACAGACGCAGCTTTCTCAGTAATTTAGCAAAATGATCATGTGTTCTCGAATTAGGTGCTGATATTGTCAAAAGACAATAAACTGTTTATAAATCAAACTTTAAAAG
>NC_091580.1:2128566-2145754 GCF_042767895.1 Penaeus vannamei
TGATGTATGTGCAGTTACATATATACACAAAATATATGTATATATATATACGTGTACACACACACACACACACACACACACATACACACACACACACACACACACACACACACACACACACACACACACAAAAAAGACGCAGCTTTTTCAATCCCATAATTGGGTGTTGATAATTTCTAAATTTTTGAAAAAAAAATTATTTAAAAAAAAGGGTTTTTTAAAAGGATTAAGTCTGATTCTGTTGGCAAGGTTACTACAGACTTCTCACTCCGGGACGCAATTTTACTTTGAACCTGGCGATTTTGACCGAAATTTTACCATTGGCCAGGTTCACACTTGCTCGAAACCGGGACGCCCCTTGCTCACCAAGGGCGCCCATTTGATGCCGAGGTCAGGGGGACCATCACGAGTAAGCCTGTAGCGGTGATCCCCGCCTCAAGCCATCCACCCCCAGGCCCCCGAGTCGCCGGATTACAGGGTCGAGCCACCAACCCCAGCCACTTTGTCTTGGATATTACGGTCGTTTTGAATAACATTTTCCTTTTAAAAAATGGGTAAGGGCTGCTACAGAAAGCACCTTTAATGTGGTTTCGGGTAACCCTACATAAGACGGGCTTACTACATAATATTGATTTATAAAACGTACACAGTATATTTCTGCCCCTTTTGTTTTAACTAGACGACTGTCGCAGAAGATTTTGAACACATTTTGTACACATCAGTTTTAAATATATCAAATCTATTTTATGTACATTAATTTCTCCGGCGACTGGGGATGCCGGGGTTTAGGATGGTTTGATGTGGGGACCCCGTTGCAGGACTCCTCATGGTGATTGGGTGTCCGCACTAAGCTCGGTATCGTCACGCCCGAAGGGGCAGTCCGTAGCACCCTTTTTAAATATAATCAAAACTCAGACCTTATAACGTCGGAACCCATTTTCATTTTTTTAACAGACATCTCTCTCCTAAATATAATATAAAAAGAAGAGTGATACTTTACAACTACTGTGCATTATATCAGTTCCGTTTATTGCTGTGTATAGTCTCTCTTCATAGATTTTCATATAGACATGTATATTATACATATATATACGTATTCTTTCTAAGCCTGGGCCCTTCCCCTTGAAAAGACCGTATTGATCTTGACCCTGGTGGGGCATCGAGTTAAAGAAGTTAGTCAAGCCTTTCAGTTCACTTTTTTAAGTTTTGTAGATTGCTTAAACAGAAAATAGCCAATAATTTTACAGGACAGTATCATATCACACTTTAATTGTATCAGTTTAGTAAATGACAACAATATTATGTGGAAGCACAAAAAGAGTTAAAGAAATTGAGAAAATACCCGCATCAGATTTCATCTAAGGATCTTGCATTTATGAAGCTATAAGCTACTGTGTGAAGGGGATAAAAAGGGCGAAGTCTGGCTGTTCAGGTGAGGCTACTACAGGCCGCCCACCCCGGGCGTGATCCCACTGCTGCTCCACACGGGTGCTTTTTGGGGCCGGGTTTCCCCCTGGCCCGGTTCACACCTCCTTAGTCAACCTGGACGTCCCTGGCTCCCCAAGGGCGCCCATATTGATGCCGAGCTTAGTGCGGACACCCAATCACCATGAGGAGTCCTGCAGCAGTGATCCCCACCTCAAGCCATCCTACAGCCCAGGCCTCCGAGTCGCCGGATTACAGGTCGAGCCACCGACCCCAGCCAAGGTGGTTGCATGATCGTCCTTTTAACAAAAAAACTTTGGGAGTTTTCATTTCTATGAAATATTTTTCTCTTAGGAAATACATCTAAATTGAACTTTTTATTTATTATACATATACACATGCCAATAACATGCCACTTAATACACCAAAACCAAAAACAAAGGCATAAAATACAACAAACACCTTTCACACACCCCCACAATATATATATATATACATATTTTTTTTTATTTTTTAATTTTTTATTTATTAAATAATAAATACATGAAATAACAAAAAAATTTTGTCATAAAATAAGATTATCATTAAACGTGTCCATTAAGAGAGCCACAAAAAGAATTTGGATGTGATTAAAAGTTTTACTTATATATTTAAAAATTTATATATTTAAATTTAATTTAAAATTTTTAATAAAATTTTAAGCAAAGCTGGTTGAAACATTTGAATGCTGATTAGGTGAAAGGCAAATAAGTTCCCAGTATAGAATTACAGCGGCTGGGGTCGTGGCTCGACCTGTAATCCGGCGACTCGGAGGCCTGGGCTGTAGGATGGCTTGAGGTGGGGATCACTGCTGCGGACCCTCATGGTGATTGGGTGTCCGCACTAGCTCGGCATCAATATGGGCGTCCTTGGGGAGCCAGGGACGTCCAGGTTGCTAAGGAGGTGTGAACCGGGCCAGGGGGAAAACCCCAAACAGCCAAAAGCACCCGTGGGAGCAGTAGGGGGACACCCCCGAGAGTGGGCGGCCTGCAGAGCCCCAACAGAAAGACTTACCCTTTTACTTAGTATATTTTTGGGTAATCCCCTTTTTCTCAAAGGAAGTATTTTAATATGTGAGTGTATGGGAAAATTAAAATAATTGCTTTAAAACCTTTTATGTAAATTGTGGTTTTACCGGGAAATTTGTGTGTAGATTTGAAACATCAGTATTTCCTCTAAAAAGCAAAAAATTTTTTAAAATAAAAATTTTTTGGAAACATATATATAAAATATTATAATAAAAAAAAAAAAAAAAAACATTTTTTTTTTTGTATATTTGTGTGTTTTTATACATGTATTTATTGCATTGACTATGTTGTACGAGTGTACTTGCATACATGCACGTGATTTGGCATATATATATGTGCCTGTTTTTTTCTGCGAGTACATATGTGCAATACTTTTACAATTTGATGAGTTAACTGTATGGTTTTATATTTTTCATGGCTAAGACTAGTGCTATTTAAATTATTGTTTACAAGAGACATGAAATTTTCTGAGATGCAAGAATTATTTTCTTGCTGTATTGGGGCCCGGGGAACCTGCTAGAGGATTATCAGTGAAAAAGTGCCCGCACTAACCTTGCATTTTTTTGGATATAGGGAAATGCTAAAAACACTCACACCCATAATTATATAAAAAAATTCTTTCATATACATTACGAGTGCATGCATCATATGCATATATAAGGTAAAATCTATATTGCTACATACATGTATATGTATGTGACAAAGTAACAGAAAAAACGGAAAAAAAGAAAGAGAGGAATGAATACCTCTCTATACATATAATTTTTCCCTACATGCATACTTAGATAAATAATGTACACGTGTATGTGTGTGTGTGGTGAAACAAACTCAGATATTATGTAATTAAAAGAAAAAAACCAAAATTATAGACATATTTCCCCAAAATACAGAGCATTTTTCTCTGTGTATTCAATAATGTCCCGGCCATAATTAGTGCCGATATTTTAAAAGAAATAAAATGTTTAAAATAAACTTTAAAAGGACCAAGTCTGATTCTGTTGGCAAGGTTCTACAGACTTTCACTCCTGGACGCAATTTTACTTTGAACCTGGCGATTTTGACCGTAATTTGTACCATTGGCCGGTTCACACTTGCTCAGTCAACCTGGGCGTCCCTTGCTCACCAAGGGCGCCCATATTGATGCCGAGGTCAGTGCGGGTTTTTTTTCATCACGAGTAAGCCTGTAGCGGTGATCCCCGCCTCAACCATCCTACAGCCCAGGCCTCCGAGTCGCCGGATTAAATGAGCCACCAACCCCAGCCACTTTGTCTTGGATATTACGATCGTTTTGAAAAACATTTTCCTCTGAAAATGGGTAAGGGCTGCTACAGAAAGCACCTTAATGTTTTGTGGTAACCCTACATAACAGTTTTCTACATAATATTTAAAGTAACGTAACAGTAAATTTTTGTCCTTTTTCAACTAGAGAAATGTCGAGAAGCATTTGAACACATTTTGTACACATGAGTTTTTTAATACATAACTATGTTATTACTTTTAATTTTTTTCCGGGACTTGGAGGCTGGGTTAGGATGGCTTAGTGGGGTCACTGCTGGGACCCCCAGGGGTGGGTGTCCCCTCTCGGCATCAATCACGCCCGAGAGAGAGCAGTCCGTAGCATCCTTCCAATATAATCAACGACTTTTTAAGTCTGAACAAATTTTCTTTTTCAACAGAAAATATCTCTCCAAAATATAAAAAAAACAAAAAGATAATAAATTACAACTACTGTACATTATATCAGTTCCTTTATTGTTGTATATAGTCTCTCATCACTGCTTTTCATACAGACATGTATTTATAAAGTATACTATTCTTTCTAACCTGGCCGTCCCCGACTCTTTTAGAAGGCCTATTGATCCTGACCCTTTCAAGCATCGAGTTAAAAAGTTAAACAAGCCTTTCAGTTCACCTGGGTTTTCAGCCTCGTAGATTGCTTAAACATATTTAGCCAATACATTTTTTTACACATTTTAATTGTATAGCTTTAGTCAATGCACAACAACACTTGTGGAAGCAGAAAAAAATTTCAAGAAAATTTAAAAAAAACCCGCATAGTTTTATCTAGGGGATCTTGCATTTATTATGCTACTTTGAAGCATAAAAGGGCAGTCTGGCTGTTCAGGGAGGTACTTGGCCCCCCTGGGGGGATCCCACACGCTCCCACGGTGCTTTTTGGCTGCTGGTTTCCCCCCGGCCCGGTTCACACCTCCTTTGTCAAACCCGGAGTCCCTCCCCCAAGGACGCCATATTTATGCCGAGCTTATGCGACACCCAATCACCATGAGGAGTCCTGCAGCAGTGATCCCCACCTCAAGCCATCCTACACCCCGGGCCTCCGAGTCCCCGGATTACAGAGTCGAGCCACCGCCCCCCAGCCAATGGTGGTTGCATGATAACGCCCTTTTTGAAAAAAAAAACTTTTGGGGAATTTTTTCCACTGAAATATTCTTTCTGCTAAGGAAATAAACCTAAATTGAATTTTTTATATATGCATACATATTCACTTGCAAATACACATGCACACTACCATGCACACAGAGTCACAAACACACTCACAGGGGACAGATACATCATATAATATAATATACAATATGCAGTATATACATGCACATACATATACACACAAGAGACCCTACACATACAAGAATTGGATAGATTCAAAAGGTTTTTTTATATAAGAAGTCATTGTGGACGCAAAGTCTTTGAAATGCAAGATAAATTTGATTGCAGGTGAAGATGGCTAAATGAAGTTTCAGTATAGAATTACAGGGCTGAGGTCGGTGGTCAACCCTGTAATCCGGCGACTCGGAGGCCTGGGCTGTAGGATGGCTTGAGGTGGGGATAAATGCTGCAGGACCCCTCATGGTGATTGGGTGTCCGCACTAAGCTCGGCATCAATAGGGGCGTCCTTGGGGAGCCAGGGACGTCCAGGTTGACTAAGGAGGTGTGAACCGGGCCGGGGGGGGAACCCAGCAGCCAAAAGCACCCGTGTGGAGCAGTAGTGGGATCACGCCCGAGAGTGGGCGGCCGGGCAGTAGCCCTGCTAACAGAAGCAGACTTACCCCTTTTTACTTAGTATATTTTTAGGTAATCCCCTTTTATCTCAAAGGAAGTATTTTAATATGTGTAAGTGTATGGGAAAATTAAGTAATTGCTTTTTAAAACCCTTTTTTGTAAATTGTGGTTTTACCTGAAAATTTGTGTAGTAGATTTGAAACATCAGTATTTCCTCTTTAAACAAACTTTTACGACAGTTTCGTCGACAAAAAGCTTTTTTAAAAATACCCATACATAAATATATATACATGGTTATGTATGTAATATATATATATATATATATATATATATATATATATATATATATATATATATATATATATGGACATATATATAAAATATCATTATTATACATATGTATATTTGTGTGTTTTTATACATGTATTTATATGCAGGTAATGACTATGTTGTACGAGTGTACTTGCATACATGCACGTGATTTGGCATATATATATGTGCCTGTGTTTTTCTGCGAGTACATATGTGCAATACTTTTACAATTATGATGAGTTAACTGTATGCGTTTTATATTTTTCATGAGCTAAGACTAGTGCTATTTACAATTATTGTTTACAAGAGACATGAAATCTTTCTGAGATGCAAGTTAATTATTCTGTCTTGCTGTATTGACGTGACTGCTAGAGGATTACTCATGATGACAAGGTGTCTGCACTAACCTTGCATTGTTTTGGAATATATGTGAAATGCTAAAAAAACACTCACATCCATAATTATATAGAAACATTCTCCATAATTACATTAAGTGCATGCATCATATGCATATATGTATAGGAAAAATTATATATGCGTACATACATGTATATGTATGTGACAAAGTAACAGAGAGGGGGACGGATAAAAAGAAAGAGAGGAAATGAATCCCTTCTATACATATATGATTTTTTGTACATGCATACTTAGATAAATATATGTACACGTGTATGTGTGTGTGTTTCTGTGGTGAAACAAACTCAGATATTATGTAAATGTAAAAAAAAAAAATCCACAAATTATAGATATATTTCCCAAGACATACAGACGAAAATTTACCTGTAAGCTATTTCAATAATGGCCCCGGTGTTCCATAATTAAGTGCCGATATTTTAAAAAAGAAAGTCAACTGTTTAGAAATTAGGTTTAAAAAAGGGCCAAGTCTGACTGTTTGGGAAGGTTACCACAGACTTTCACCCTGGACGCAATTTTACTTTTAACCTGGCGATTTTGACCGGGAAAATTTTTAAACCCTTGGCCAGGTTCACATTGCTCAAAAAAACCTGGACGTCCCTTGCTCACCAAGGGCGCCCATATTGATGCCGAGGTCAGTGCGGATTCTTTTTCATCACGAGTAAGCCTGTAGCGGTGATCCCCCCCTCGCCATCCCAACCCCGGGCCCCCGAGTCGCCGGATTACAGGGTCGAGCCACCAACCCCAGCCACTCTGAGCTGGATATGAAGATCCTTTTTAAAAAAACTCCCCCCCCCCCTATATGGGGGGGTGAAGGGGCAACACAACTCCCTTTTATATAGGTTACACGTGGTACTCTTAACAATATGTTAAATTTATCCATTAAGCTTATTTCTACTACTGCCTCTTCGGGCACAATGAAAATTTTTTAAATTTTAGTAAGCATACAATTGGAAAAGCTGTATTTTTAACTGATAATGGATATTCACACAGATATGTACACACATACATTCTTCGTATTAACGTGTATAAATGTATTCACTATATTCTGTATATCCTAAACTACACTTCAGACAACTTTTGGACTAGTAATCCTGATAAATTATCTGATTACCATGCTAGTGACACGATTTGAAATTGTTCTTAACTATCCAGTATATTTCACTCATTCTGTTTCTGCGATTCGCAACTTAACATTTCTGACAAAATGCACTCAAAACACACAAAACACGCATGAATAAAATTATCGTGGAAACGATTGCTGGCTTATTATTGTGAATTACTATGGTTAAATACAGCTTCCGTACAGAATTACAGCGGCTTTGGCTCGACTCTGTAATCCGGCGACTCGGAGGCCGGGGCTGAGGATGGCTTGAGGGGGGGATCCCCGCTGCAGGACTTCATGGTGATTGGGTGTCCGCACTAAGCTCGGCATCAAAAAGGGCGCCCTTTGGGGGAGCCAGGGACGTCCAGGTTGTCTAAGGAGGTGTGAACCGGGCCGGGGGGGAAACCCAGCAGCCAAAAGCACCCGTGGGGAGCAGAAAATCATGCCCGAGAGTGGGGCGGCCTGTAGCAGCCCTGACAGCAAAGGCAGACTTAGTCCTTTTATACAATAGTATCTTTAGTTAATTCACTGTAATACTGTTATCTTATGAACATGTTTTTTAAACTAAACGCATATGTGAAAAAGGGAAAAAAAAGTTACCGGTTTCTTCGGTAATCAGAAGCATTTTAAACACATGAATGTATGTGTTTGTCTGTGTGTGTTTATAAGTTACAATACTGCTGAGAGATAACTGTATTTATGTGTTTTATTTTAATTATTTTATGAACTAAAGCTATACAGGCTAATGTGTGCAAGTAATATGTTTTGAAAACCGTATGAAATCCTCAATCAAGCATATTGTCAATACACAAGCACGTAAACAATCTAGAAAAAAAATTATATAACTTCTATCTGTAATGAAAATATGATAATGGGTGTGATTTGATCCATTACTGTGACCTCCAAAGCTGCCATGTTCGGTGCATGATGGGTCTGGTAGCTAGAAGTGGAAATGTATGCGTAGATTATTAGATGTTCAAAACAGATAAACACACGTTAATCTTCATGACAATCAAGTTTGTTTTAAATTGCATTTTTAAAAAGGGCTGGGGTCGGTGGCTCGACCCGGGTAATCCGGCGACTCGGAGGCCTGGGCTACAGGATGGCTTGAGGTGGGGATCACTGCTAGAGGATTACTCATGATGACACAGTGTCCGCCCCAACCTCGGCATCGGGGGCCCCCCGGGAGAAAGGGGACGTCCAAGGGACCGAGGAAGGGCAGGGCCCGGCGGGGACACAGCACAGCCAAAAGCACCCATGACGAGAAGTGGAATCACGCCCGACAGTGAGCAGTCCGTAGCACCCTTTTTGCCAATACAATCAGATTTTGGTCCTTTTAACGTCTGAACTTGTTATATTTCTCTACACGCACCCCCTCACACCAGAATGCCATACAACAGATGAAAGGAAACGAGTGAGAAGTTAAAAATAGTGCACACTATAACAGTTGTTGATCACTGCACATATTTTGTTATTATTTACTTTTCATATAATTTGGCATTATGACATTTTCTTTTCCCCAATAAAACCTGCTCTTTCCCCAGTCCTCAAGGACGGCCGTATTGATCCCGATCCCGGTGCAAGCAGCGAGTCAAACCATTGAAAGAACCCTTTTAGTTCACCTGGTTTACAGCCTCTGTAGATTGCTTGAATGGACGAGCAGAAACAGTATGTAGCCTTTATGAAATGAATTAGAGCATCATACCACACTTTTAGGTGTATAAGCACAGGGATACTTGCTTAGTCAGTGGTTCACTCCCTTTTTTTTTTAAAGGGGACCCCAATCATAATTGGTTCCAGTTGTAGAAAGTGCTACCCTAAATCATGTTCAGGTTGCAACCGTTTTAAAGTTTTTTTGTTTTGAGGGCAGTTAGAGCTGCAAACCCTGGTTTACACAAATAAGTCATAGCAAACGACATTATTTATATGCTGGAAACCCATCAAAATTGGGAATTGACCGCGTTGAGGTCTTGGCGCCCCCACGGTTGGCAAAGGTAGGCGTAAGCTTAAAGGAAAGTACAAGCGATTGAGATAATACCATTAATACTTATAAATAATACTTATATTCATATAAGGCGCCTTTACTTATACAGCTATAAGCTACTGTGTGACTGGCTAAAAGGACGATGTCTAGCTGTTCTGGCAAGGCTACTGCAGGCCACCCACCCCGGGCGTGATCCCCCCACTGCTCCACACGGGGTTTTTGGGCCCGCGGGGTTTCCCCCCCCTGGCCCGGTTCACACCCCAAGTCAACCGGGGACGTCCCTGGCCCCCAAGGACGCCCATATTGATGCCGAACTTAGTGCGAACCCCCAATCCCCAAAGGAGGAGTCCTGCAGCAGTGATCCCCACCTCGCCACCCCAAGCCCAGGCCTCCGAGTCGCCGGATTACAGAGTCGAGCCCCCCGACCCCAGCCGCTGTAATTCTATCCCGAAGTTGTATTTGACTTTCACATATTCAGCATTTCATACTCGGTTTCCCAACCAGTCTCAGCTTCTAAAATTTGTGCATCTAACAAATTTTGGTTGGAAATGTAAAATGTTCAAAACGCTAGTATTCAGATCGGTTAGTAAACATGAGTGACCCCCACAGACCATGCAAACCTTTCACGCTTTCTTTCGTATAATCACTATTCCATTCCATGTGTGTGCCTACCTCTCAATGTCACTGTCATGGATATTTTCGCATTTTCAGGGGGAAAAATTTCTTTACTTTTGTTTATTTTGCATGTGTTAATATTTATATATATGTATACATATATATGTATAATTTTATACATAAAACACACACACAAACATATGTATATGTATATGTATATATATATATATATATATATATATATATATATATATATATATATATATATATATATATATATATTTTTGTGCGTGCGTGTGTGTATGAGTGTATATGTATGCATATACATATGAAAACTCCTTAATGCCAAACACAACCTAATCTTCCTAAGCAGAACCTCCTAGTCCAGTATCATAAAAAAAATAAATAAATAAATAAAAAAAACGGATCACAGCTAGACTGTACTTATTGAGTAAAACAATACAATGCAATTAGTTATCGCTCTACACCTGGGTGAATGGAAATGTGGAATCAGGGATTCATTGCGAGAGGTATATCTAATAGATTATGAACTTCATTGGTGATAGATATCGCTTGAAAGGGAGGATAGATATTTAAAATAATAGAAATGAAATCAGGGGCCCAAACGTTTTCGAAAGAGGGACATCATGCAACCACCGTCGGCTGGGGTCGGTGGCTCGACCCCCGTAATCCGGCGACTCGGAGGCCTGGGCTGTAGGGTGGCTTGAGGTGGGGATCACTGCTGCAGGACTCCTCATGGTGATTGGGTGTCCGCATAAGCTCGGCATCAATATGGGCGTCCTTGGGGGGCCAGGGACGTCCAGGTTGACTAAGGAGGTGTGAACCGGGCCAGGGGGGGGAAACCCGCAGCCAAAAGCACCCGTGTGGAGCAGTAGTGGGATCACGCCCGAGAGTGGGCGGGCCCGGGTAGCCCTGCTAACAGAACCAGACTTAGTCCTTTTATGTAGCAGAATTTTTAACTGATTTATACTACATGTTTATCTCGCAATTTAGTTTTTTTATTACTGTATTTGTGTGTATGTATGTATATGTACTTTTTTATATAAATATGTATATACTTATACATGTGGGCTTTTATGGTTTTATATATATATATATATATATATATATATATATATATACATATATATATATATATATATATATATATATATATATATATATACATAGTAAACGTCTCATTTATGAACAGTTTTTCAGTTTTCCAGGGAAATACACCCTTTCCTTTTATACCTTTCATTTAGGTATTTACTTTTCATTGCATTAACAGACACTTTAAAATTTTTTTTCAGCTTTATTTTCATTTTCTTGAAAATATACTTCAGTGGGTCACAAAATGTCAGGGACCGCAATTTTACTGGATACGTTATGAACTTTTTTTTGATTATCTCACTAAGACTGTAATCAATTATTTTACAATTTATCAATACTAAATATGCAGGAAACTACTTATCTGTGTTGTCCAAGTAAATGCTATAGATTACATGGTATATATACATATTGACTCATGTTCAAAACACAGAATGTATGATAGGCATGTTTAGAATGCTTCCGGACAGCCTTCTGGTTCAACCAAGAGAGAAATGTGAAATATCCTGTAAGGTAAAAATAGGGTATTAAATCATAATTTATAATTCATAACGTACATATTTTTCCCTTTAAAAGGGATGACAATTGGGGATTAACTGACTTTTCCCCCAACTTTCTTTTTTACTTGTTTTTAAAGAACTTTATCACGGCAGAAGTGGTACCATACATTGGGTTATGTTGGCAAGGTTCCCAAACGTCATCTGAACCGAGCAAAGAGAAACCGTTATTCAAAAGGATCTTAATATCCAGCTGAGAGTGGCTGGGGTTGGTGGCTCGACCCCGTAATCCGGCGACTCGGAGGCCTGGGCTGTAGGATGGCTTTTAGGCGGGGATCACCGCTACAGGCTTACTAGTGATGAAAAAGAATCCGCACTGACCTCGGATCAAATGGGCGCCCTTGGTGAGCAAGGGGCGTCCAGGTTGACTGAGCAAGTGTGAACCTGGCCAATGGTACAAATTTCCCGGGCAAAATCGCCAGGTTCAAAGTAAAAATGCGTCCAGGGAGAGAAGGGGTAGCGACCTTGCCAACAGAATCAGACTTGGGCCTTTTAAAAACCCTTTTTTCTAAATAATTTATAATCAAAGTTTAGAAAATAACAAACGAATTATGGGACTGAGAAAGCTGCGTCTGTGGGTCCTACGGGAAAAGTCTTTTTAAATTCTGGGTTTTTTCTCATGATATTCACGTACCTGTGTTTTCAGAAAACACACAAAACACTAAACACATTTTTATGCATATATAGAAATATATATATACGTATGTATGTGTATATATACTTTACGTTTATATTTATATATGTGTGTGTGTTGGGGGGGTGGTTTGCATAAATATGTATATGTATATATATACGTATATATATACATGTATATACATATATGTGTGAATGGGTTTTTGCGAATATATATATATGCATATACATGAATGTGTTTATATGTATATTGTGTGTGTGTGTGTGTGTGTGTGTGTGTGTGTGTGTGTGTGTGTGTGTGTGTGTGTGTGTGTGTGTGTGTGGGTGGGTGGGTGGGTGTGTTACACGTTTTTATATATATATATATATATATATATATATATATATATATATATATATATATATATATATATACACATATATTTTTGTGTGTATATATGTAACTGCACATACATCCACACACATGTATATTTTAGTGTATGTATTTATGTATATCTAAGTATGTATGTACGAATAACAATATATGTATATAAGGGTAATGACTTACCATCTGTATCCTTTTGGCATATATACATATATATGCACAACGATGCACAAATTTTAGAAGCGGAGACTGGTTGACAACCCGGGGTGAAACGCTGGGGAAAATGTGAAAGTCAAAACAGCTTCAGTATAGAACCACAGCGGCTGGGGTCGGGGGTCGACTCTGTAATCCGGCGACTCGGAGGCCTGGGCTGTAGGATGGCTTGAGGTGGGGGTCACTGCTGCAAGACCCCCATGGTGATTGGGGCCCGGGACTAAGCTCGGCATCAATATGGGCGTCCTTGGGGGGCCAGGGGCGTCCAGGTTGACCAAGGAGGTGTGAACCGGCCAGGGGGGGAAAACCCCGCAGCCAAAAGCACCCGTGTGGAGCAGTAGTGGGATCACGCCCGGGGTGGGCGGCCCGAGAGCCTTGCCAGAACAGCTAGACATCGTCCTTTTAGCCATTCACACAGTAGCTTGTAGCTGTATAAATACACGACGCCTTATATGAATATAAGTTTTTTATATAAGTATCGTTGGTATTATCTCAATCGCTTGTACTTTCCTTTATGCTTGCCTCCCTTTTCCAACCCGGGGGTCGCCAAGACCTCAAGATAACAACGCGGTCAACCCAATTTTGATGGGTTTCCAGCCATAAATAATGTCGTTTGTTTGATTTATTTGTGTAAACCGGGGTTTGCACCTTAATGCCATCAAAAAAAAAAACAGAAGTCGGTTGCAACCTGAACATGATTTGAGGGTAGCACTTTCTGCAACGAACCCAATTATGATTGGGGTCGCCTTAAAAAAAAAAAGATTGGGAACCACTGGCTAACGCAGAGTATCCCGGGCATTGATCAAAGTGATACATCTAAGGAGTGTGGTATGAGGAAATTTCCCTTTCATGGCACATACTGTTTCTGCTCGTCCATTCAAGAAATTCAGAGGCTGTAAACCATGAACTAAAGGGCTTCTTTCAATGGTTTGACCGCTGCTTGCCCCGGGGATGGGGATCAATAGGCCGTCCTTGAGGACTCAGAACAAGCAGGGGGTTAAGGAAACGTAAATGCATATGCATACCTTTTTAAGAAGAACAAACAAAAAAACATATGTACAGAATCCCAAATGCTAAAGTGTGCACTAGTTGTAACTTTTCCCCCGTTTTTTTCTGCTGTATGGGATTCTGGGGGGAAATGCTAGAGAAAAGAATAAGTTTGACGTTAAAAGGACCAAGTCTGATTGTATTGGAAGATGCTACGGACGCTCACGTCGGGCGGGTTCCACTTCTCGTCGTGGGGCTTTTGGCTGTGCTGTGTCCCGCCGGCCGAAAACTTTCCCCGGTCAGCCTGGGGCGTCCCTTGCTCACCAAGGGCGCCTATACTGATACCAGGTTAGTGCGGACACTGTGTCATCAGAGTAACCCCTTCAGTGATCCCCCCCCCCAAGCCCTCCAGCCCAGGCCTGAGTCAAAAGGGTCGAGCCACCGACCCCAGCCGCGTAAAATGCCATTTCAAACAAACTTGATTGTCATGAAGATTAACGTGTGTCTATCTGTTTTGAACATCAATAATCTACGCATACATTTCCACTTCTAGCTACCAGACCCCTCATGCACCGAACACAGTTTGGAGGTCACAGTAATGGATCAAATCACACCCCTTATCATATTTTCATTAGATAGAAAATTTTTCTCTAGATTGTTTATGCTTGTGTTTAAAAATGTTGATTGAGGATTTCATACGGTTTTCAGAAAATTACTTGCACACATTATGTATAGCTTTAGTTCATAAAATAATTAAAATAAACACATAAATACAGTTATCTCTCAGCAGTATTGTAACTTAGAACACATACAAAGAAAAAAACATACATTCATGTTTTTAAAAATGTTTGATTACCGAAGAAACCGGTAATTTTTTTTTCCATTTTTCTTTTGGTTTAAATTTAAAAACATGTTCATGAGGTAACGTTTTAAAAGTGAATTAATAAAGATACTATTGTATAAAGGACTAAGTCTGCTTTGCTGTCGGGGTGCTACGGGCCGCCCCCCGGGGTGATCCCACTACTGCTCCAAGGGTGTTTTTGGCTGCTGGGTTTCCCCGGCCCCGGTTCACACCTCCTTAGTCAACCTGACGTCCCGGTCCCGGACGCCCTTTTGATGCGAGTTTAGGGGGACACCCAATCACCATGAGGAGTCCCAGCAGTGACCCCCACTCAACCCACCCCGCCCGGGCCTCCGAGTCCCCGGATTACAGGCGAGCCACCGACCCAGCCGCTGTAGTTCTATACTGAAGCTGTATTTTATTTCACATATTCAGCGTTTCATACCCGTTGTCAACCGTCTCCGCTCCTAAAATTTGTATTTTGTGCATATATAAAATCCAAAGGATACAGAATGATAGAGTCATTATTATATATACATATATTGTTTTTTAATAATTTTAGATATAATAAATACATACACATGATATAAAATGTGGGGGGATGTATGTAGACATATATACACACACATATATGTATATATATACGTGATACACACCCACCCACCCACCCACACACACACACACACACACACACACACACATATATACATATATACACATTCATGTATATGCATATAGATATATTCGCACAAACGCATTCACACATATATGTATATACATGTATATATATACGTATATATATACATATACATATTTATGCACCCACGCACACACACATATATAAATATAAACGTATAAATATATATACACATACATACGTATATATATATTTCTATATATACATATAAATGTGTGTTTGTGTGTATGTGTGTGTGTCTGACAAACACAGATACGTGAAGTATCATGAGAAAAATTCCAGAATTTATAGACATTTTGTAGGACCCACAGACGCAGCTTTCTCAGTCCCATAATTACGTGTTGATATTTTCTAAAGTTTGACAATAAATTATTTAGAAATAAGGTTTTAAAAGGACCAAGTCTGATTCTGTTGGCAAGGCTACTACACACTTCTCACTCCTGGACGCAATTTTACTTTGAACCTGGCGATTTTGACCGTAATTTGTACCATTGGCCAGGTTCACACTTGCTCAGTCAACCTGGACGGCCCTTGGTGAGCAAGGGTCGTCCAGGTTGATGCCGAGGTCAGTGCGGATTCTTTTTCATCACGAGTAAGCCTGTAGCGGTGATCCCCGCCTCAAGCCATCCTACAGCCCAGGCCTCCGAGTCGCCGGATTACAGGGTCGAGCCACCAACCCCAGCCACTCTCAGCTGGATATGAAGATCCTTTTGAATAACACTCCCCCCCCCCCCGTATATGGGCGGGTGAGGGGGCAACGAAAACTCCTTATATATAGATTACGCGTGGTACTCTTAACAATATGTTAAATTTATCCATTAAGCTTATTTTTACTACTGCCTCTTCTGACACAATGAAAAGCTTTGAAATTTTAGTAAGCATACAATTGAAAAAGCTGTATATTTTAACTGATAATGGATATGCACACATGAATATGTACACACATACAATCTTCGTATTATCATGTATGAATGTATTCACTATATTCTATATATCCTATGCTACACTTCAGACAACTCGGACGAGTAATCCTGATAAATTATCTGATTACCATACTAGTGACACGATTTGAAATTGTTCTTAACTATCCAGTATATTTCACTCATTCTGTTTCTGCGATTCACGACTTAACATTTCTGACAAAATGCACTCATACACACAAAACACGCATGAATAAAATTATCGTGGAAACGAAGGCTGGCTAATTATTGTGAATTACTATGGTTAAATACAGCTTCCGTATAGAATTACAGCGGCTGGGGTCGGTGGCTCGACTCTGTAATCCGGCGACTCGGAGGCCTGGGCTGTAGGATGGCTTGAGGTGGGGATCACTGCTGCAGGACTCCTCATGGTGATTGGGTGTCCGCACTAAGCTCGGCATCGATATGGGCGTCCTTGGGGAGCCAGGGACGTCCAGGTTGACTAAGGAGGTGTGAACCGGGCCAGGGGGGAAACCCAGCAGCCAAAAGCACCCGTGTGGAGCAGTAGTGGGATCACGCCCGAGAGTGGGCGGCCTGCAGTAGCCTTGCCAGAATAGCTAGACTTCGTCCTTTTATCTCTTCACACAGTAGCTTATAACTATATGAATATACGAAGCCTTATAAAGGTATCTCATGTGGATATCTTTCCAGCAGGACCAAAAGCACCCATGACGAGAAGTGGAATCACGCCCGAGAGTGAGCAGTCCCTAGCATCCTTGCCAATACAATCAGACTTAGTTTGATAATTATGTTAACGCCTGTATGTGTTTTATTTTCTACAGGCATGTCCTTACACTGGATATACAACTAAAAGAAATCTATAAATATATTTCCCGGGACTTACAGACGCAGCCCCTTTTAATTTT
>NC_091580.1:2146254-2176983 GCF_042767895.1 Penaeus vannamei
CACTTTCTACAACTGAACCAATTATGATTGGGGTCGCCTTAAAAAAAAGGTAGGGAACCACTGGCTAACGCAGAGTATCCCTGTGTTTATACACCTAAGGAGTGTGGTATGATGCTGTAATTCCTTTCATAAAGGCTACATACTGTTTCTGCTCGTCCTTTCAAGCAATCTACAGAGACTGTAAACCAGGGGAACTAAAGAGCTTCTTTCAATGGTTTGACTCGCTGCTTGCACCGGGATCGGGGTCAATACGGCCGTCCTTGAGGACTCAGGAATGAGCAGGCTGATTGAGGAAACGAAAATGTCATATGCATACCTATGTGAAAAGTCAATAATAACAAAATATGTGCAGTGATCAACAACTGTTATAGTGTGCACTAGTTGTAACTTCTCACTCGTTTCCTTTCATCTGTTGTATGGCATTCTGGTGTGAGGAAATGCGTATAGAGAAATAGAATAAGTTCAGACGTTAAAAGGACCAAGTCTGATTGTATTGGCAAGGATGCTACGGACTGCTCATTGTCGGGCGTGATTCCACTTCTCGTCATGGGTGCTTTCGGTTGTGCTGTGTCCCCGTCGGCCCGTGCACACTTCCTAGGTCAGCCTGGACGTCCCTTGCTCACCAAGGGCGCACATACTGATGCCGAGGTTAGTGCGGACACTTTGTCATCATGAGTAATCCTCTAGCAGTGATCCCCACCTCAAGCCATCCTACAGCCCAGGCTTCCGAGTCGCCGGATTACAGGGTCGAGCCACCGACCCCAGCCGCTGTAAAATGCAACTCCAAACAAACTTGATTGTCATAAAGGTTAATGTGTGTTTATCTGTTTTGAACATCTAATAGTCTACGCATACATTTCCACTTCTAGCTACCAGACTCATCATGCTCCGAACATGTCAGCTGTGTCGGTCATAGTAATAGATCACCTCACACACCCATTATCATGTCATTAGATATCAATTGAATAATTATTAATAATTTTCTCCAGATTGTTCACGTACAGCCTCAACATTGCTTTTTGACATATGCTTGATAGACTCCATACAGCTTTTTAAAAGTATTGTTTGCACACATTAACCGCAATAGTTTTAGTTTATAAAGAAAACAAAAAATCACAATTTTCATTAGTGTTGTAAAATTATGCAAAAGATAACATAAACACATACACGTACATATACATCCGTATATGCAACCATACACACATACATATACATTCACACACACACACACACACACACACACACACACACACACACACACACACACACACACACACACACACACACACACACACATATATATATATATATATATATATATATATATATATATATATATATATGTATATGGCATTTGTATCTTGTGCCTCTAGAAAGAAATCCAATTTCAATCCAGATATACAAAACTTTTATGGTAAAAGTATTGTAATTTACGTACAACAATGTACAGAAATTACTTTTTTTCTTTTCATATACGTGTTTAGACAAGAAATTTGAGATAACAGCATTAAAGTGAATTAGTTAAAGATTCTGTTGTATAAAAGGACCAAGTCTGCATATGTTGACAGGGCTGCTACAGGCCGCCCACTCTCGGGCGTGATCCCACTACTGCTCCACACGGGTGCTTTTGGCTGCTGGGTTTCCCCCCTGGCCCGGTTCACACCTCCTTAGTCAACCTGGACGTCCCTGGCTCCCCAAGGACGCCCATATTGATGCCGAGCTTAGTGCGGACACCCAATCACCATGAGGAGTCCTGCAGCAGTGATCCCCACCTCAAGCCATCCTACAGCCCAGGCCTCCGAGTCGCCGGATTACAGAGTCGAGCCACCGACCCCAGCCGCTGTAATTCTATACTGAAGCTGTATTTGACTTTCACATATTCAGCATTTCATACCCGGGTTGTCAAAGAGTCTCCGCTTCTAAAATTTGTGCATCTTTGTGCATATATATATATATATATATATATATATATATATATATATATATATATATATATATATGCCAAAATGATACAGATGATAGTCATTATCTATACATACATATATTGTTATCCGTACATACATACTTAGATATACATAAATACATACACATGCATATATACATGTGTGTGGATGTATGTGCAGTTACATACACACACACACATATATGTATATGTATACGTGTATAACACACACACACACAGACACACACACACAGACACACACACACACACACACACACACACACACACACACACACACACACATATATATATATATATATATATATATATATATATATATATATATATATATATATACATTCTTGTATATGCATATAGATATATTCGCACAAACACACGCATACACACGTATATGTATATACATGTACATATATACGTATATATCTATACATATACATATATATATATATATATATATATATATATATATATATATACGTATATATATACATATACATACATATTTATGCATAACCACCCACGAACACACACACATATAAATATACACGTAAAGTATATATACACATACATACGTATATATATATTTCTATATATGCATATAAATGTGTGTTTGTGTGTATGTGTGTGTCTTACAAACACAGATACGTGAAGTATCCAGAATTTATAGACATTTTGTAGGACCCACAGACGTATCTTCTCAGTCCCATAATTAGGTGTTGATATTTTCTAAAGTTTGATAATAAATTATTTAAAAATAAGGTTTTAAAAGGACCAAGTCTGATTCTGTTGGCAAGGTCGCTACAGACTTCTCACTCCTGGACGCAATTTTACTTTGAACCTGGCGATTTTGACCGTAATTTGTACCATTGGCCAGGTTCACACTTGCTCAGTCAACCTGGACGTCCCTTGCTCACCAAGGGCGCCCATATTGATGCCGAGGTCAGTGCGGATTCTTTTTCATCACGAGTAAGCCTGTAGCGGTGATCCCCGCCTCAAGCCATCCTACAGCCCAGGCCTCCGAGTCGCCGGATTACAGGGTCGAGCCACCAACCCCAGCCACTCTGAGCTGGATATTAAGATCCTTTTGAATAACAGTTTCTCTTTGCTCGGATTCAGATGACGTGTGGGAACCTTGCCAACATAATCCAATTTATGGTACCACTTCTGCCGTGATAAAGTTCTTTGAAAACGAAGTAAGCACAGAAAGTTGAGGGAAGAAGTTAATCTCCAATTATCATGCCTTTAAAGGGAAAAATATGTACGTTATGAATTATAAATTATGATTTAATACCCTATAGTTTACCTTACAGGATATTTCATATTTCTCTCTTGGTTGAACCAGAAGGCTGTCGCGGAAGCATTCTAAACATGCCTATGCATACATTCTGTGTACATGAACATGAGTCGATATGTATATATACCATGTAATCTATAGCATTTACTTTATATTGGACAACACAGATAAGTAGATCCTGCATATTGTAGTATTGATAAATTGAAAAATAATTGATTACAATGTTAGTGACATGATCTAAAAAAGTTCATAACGTATCCAGTATATTGCAGTCCCTGACATTTTGCGACCCACTGATGTATATTTTGAAGAAAATGAAAATAAAGCTGAAAAAAGAATCGTAATTGTAGTGTTTGTTAATGCAATGAAAAGTAAATACCTAAATGCCAAAGAGTATCATATGAAAGGGTGTGATACATTCCCTGGTAAACTGAAAAACTGTTCATAAATGAGACGTTTGCTATGTATATATAAATATATATATATGTATATATATATATATATATACATATATATATATATATATATATATATATATATATATATATATATATATATATATATATATATATATATATATATATATATATATATATATATATATATATATATATATATATATATATATATATATATATATATATACATGTATACCACACACACACGCACATGTATAAGTATATACATATTTATATACAAGTACATATACATACATACACACATTTATACAGTAATCAAAAGAAACTAAATTGCGAGATAAACATAATAGATATAAATCAGTTAAAGATTCTGCTACATAAAAGGACTAAGTCTGGTTCTGTTAGCAGGGCTACTGCAGGCCGCCCACTCTCGGGCGTGATCCCACTACTGCTCCACACGGGTGCTTTTGGCTGCTGGGTTTCCCCCCTGGCCCGGTTCACACCTCCTTAGTCAACCTGGACGTCCCTGGCTCCCCAAGGACGCCCATATTGATGCCGAGCTTAGTGCGGACACCCAATCACCATGAGGAGTCCTGCAGCAGTGATCCCCACCTCAAGCCATCCTACAGCCCAGGCCTCCGAGTCGCCGGATTACAGAGTCGAGCCACCGACCCCAGCCGCTGAAATTCTATACTGAAGCTGTATTGACTTTCACATATTCAGTATTTCATACTCGGTTTCCCAACCAGTCTCAGCTTCTAAAATTTGTGCATCTAACAAATCTCGGTTGGAAATGTAAAATGTTCAAAACGCTAGTATACAGATCGGTTAGTAAACATGAGTGACTCCACAGACCATACAAACCTTTCACGCTTTCTTTCGTATAATCACTATTCCATTCCATGTGTGTGCCTACCTCTCAATGTACACTGTCAGTGCGATATTTTCTTGCATTTTGGTGGGGGAAAAGCAAGAATTTCTTTATTTTTGTTTATTTTGCATGCGGTAATATTTATATGTATGTATACATATATATGTATAATTTTATATATATATATACACACACAAACATATGTATATGTATATATATATGTGCGTGCGTGTGTGTATGAGTGTATATGTATGCATATGCATATGAAAACCACTTAATGCTAAACACAACCTAATCTTCCTAAGCAGAACCTCCTGGTCCAGTATGATAAAAAAAAAAAAAAAAATAAAAATAAAATAAAAACGGATCAGTGCTAGATTGTATTTATTGAGTAAAACAATACAATGCAATTAGTTATCGCTCTACACCTGGGTGAATGGAAGTGTGGAATCAGGGATACATTGCGAGAGGTATATCTAATAGATTATGAACTTCATTGGTGATAGATATCGCTTAAAAGGGAGGATAGATGTTTAGCATAATGGAAATGAAATCATCGCCAACCGCTTTGCTGTTAAAGAGGACGACATCATGCAAGCACCGGCGGCTGGGGTCGGTGGCTCGACTCTGTAATCCGGCGACTCGGAGGCCTGGGCTGTAGGATGGCTTG
Organism: Penaeus vannamei; assembly: GCF_042767895.1. NCBI lineage: Eukaryota > Metazoa > Arthropoda > Malacostraca > Decapoda > Penaeidae > Penaeus > Penaeus vannamei. The sequence goes on from NC_091580.1 coordinate 2,151,472, forward strand.
AGGTGGGGATCACTGCTGCAGGACTCCTCATGGTGATTGGGTGTCCGCACTAAGCTCGGCATCAATATGGGCGTCCTTGGGGAGCCAGGGACGTCCAGGTTGACTAAGGAGGTATGAACCGGGCCAGGGGGGAAACCCAGCAGCCAAAAGCACCCGTGTGGAGCAGTAGTGGGATCACGACCGAGAGTGGGCGGCCTGTAGTAGCCTTGTCAGAACAGCTAGACATCGTCCTTTTAACCATTCAAACAGAAGCTTACAGCTGTATAAGTGCACGACGCCTTATATGAATATAAGTATTATTATATAAGTATTAATGGTATTATCTCAATCGCTTGTACTTTCCTTTATGCTTACGCCTGCCTTTGCCAACCCTGGGGTCGCAAAGACCTCAACACGGTCAATTCCCGATTTTGATGGGTTTCCAGCATATAAATAATGTCGTTTGTTATGACTTATTTGTGTAAACCAGGGTTTGCAGCTCTAACTGCCATCAAAACAAAAAAACGGAAATCGGTTGCAACCTGAAAATGATTTGAGGGTAGCACTTTCTACAACTGGAACCAATTATGATTGGGGTCGCCTTAAAAAAAAAGGTAGGGAACCACTGGCTAACGCAGAGTATCCCTGTGCTTATACACCTAAGGAGTGTGGTATGATGCTGTAATTCCTTCCATAAAGGCTACATACTGTTTCTGCTCGTCCTTTCAAGCAATCTACAGAGGCTGTAAACCAGGTGAACTAAAGGGCTTCTTTCAATGGTTTGACTCGCTGCTTGCACCGGGATCGGGATCAATACGGCCGTCCTTGAGGACTCAGGAATGAGCAGGCTGATTGAGGAAACGAAAATGTCATATGCATACCTATATGAAAAGTCAATAATAACAAAATATGTGCAGTGATCAACAACTGTTATAGTGTGCACTAGTTGTAACTTTTCCCTCGTTTCTTTTCATTTGTTGTATGGTATTCTGGTGTGAGGAAATGCGTGTAGAGAAATAGAATAAGTTCAGAAGTTAAAAGGACCAAGTCTGATTGTATTGGCAAGGATGCTACGGACTGCTCACTGTCGGGCGTGATTCCACTTCTCGTCATGGGTGCTTTTGGCTGTGCTGTGTCCCCGTCGGCCCGTGCACACTTCCTAGGTCAGCCTGGACGTCCCTTGCTCACCAAGGGCGCCCATACTGATGCCGAGGTTAGTGCGGACATTTTGTCATCATGAGTAATCCTCTAGCAGTGATCCCCACCTCAAGCCATCCTGTAGCCCAGGCCTCCGAGTCGCCGGATTACAGGGTCGAGCCACCGACCCCAGCCGCTGTAAAATGCAACTCAAAACAAACTTGATTGTCATGAAGATTAACGTGTGTTTATCTGTTTTGAACATCTAATAATCTACGCATACATTTCCACTTCTAGCTACCAGACTCATCATGCCCCGAACATGTCAGCTGTGTCGGTCATAGTAATAGATCACCTCACACACCCATTATCATGTTGTCATTAGATATCAATTGAATAATTATTAATCATTTTCTCCAGATTGTTCACGTACAGCCTCAACATTGCTTTTTGACATATGCTTGATAGACTCCATGCAGCTTTTTAAAAGTATTGTTTGCACACATTAACCGCAATAGTTTTAGTTTATAAAGAAAATAAAAATTCACAATTTTCATTAGTGTTGTAAAATTATGCAAAAGATAACATAAACATATACATATACAGATACATCCGTATATGCAACCATACACACATATCTATACATTCACACACACATATACATACACACACACATATATATGTATATGGCATTTGTATCTTGTGCCTCTAGAAAGAAATCCAATTTCAATCCAGATATACAAAACTTTTATGGTAAAAGTATTGTAATTTACGTACAACAATGTACAGAAAATACTTTTTTTTTTCTTTTCATATACGTTTAGACAAGAAATATGAGATAACAGCATTAAAGTGAATTAGCTAAAGATTCTCTTGTATAAAAGGACCAAGTCTGCATATGTTGACAGGGCTGCTACAGGCCGCCCACTCTCGGGCGTGATCCCACTACTGCTCCACACGGGTGCTTTTGGCTGCTGGGTTTCCCCCCTGGCCCGGTTCACACCTCCTTAGTCAACCTGGACGTCCCTGGCTCCCCAAGGACACCCATATTGATGCCGAGCTTAGTGCGGACACCCAATCACCATGAGGAGTCCTGCAGCAGTGATCCCCACCTCAAGCCATCCTACAGCCCAGGCCTCCGAGTCGCCGGATTACAGAGTCGAGCCACCGACCCCAGCCGCTGTAGTTCTATACTGAAGCTGTATTTGACTTTCATATATTCAGCATTTCATACCCGGGTTGTCAACCAGTCTCCGCTTCTAAAATTTGTGCATCTTTGTGCATATATATGTATATATGCCAAAAGGATACAGATGATAGAGTCATTATCTATATATACATATATTGTTATTCGTACATACATACTTAGATATACATAAATACATACACATGCATATATACATGTGTGTGGATGTATGTGCAGTTACATACACACACACACATATATATGTATATACGTGTATACACACCCACCCACCCACCCACCCACACACACACACACACACACACACACATACACACATATATACATATATACACATTCATGTATATGCATATAGATATATTCGCACAAACGCATTCACACATATATGTATATACATGTATATATATACGTATATATATATATATATATATATATATATATATATATATATATATATACGTATATATCTATATATATACGTATATAGATATGCATATACATGCATATTTATGCATAACCACCCGCACACACACAAATATATATAAATATACACGTATAAGTATATATACACATACATACGTATATATATATTTCTATATATGCATATAAATGTGTGTTTGTGTGTATGTGTGTGTGTGTCTGACAAACACAGATACGTGAAGTATCATGAGAAAAAATCCAGAATTTATAGACATTTTGTAGGACCCACAGACGCAGCTTTCTCAGTCCCATAATTACGTGTTGATATTTTCTAAACTTTGATAATAAATTATTTAAAATTAAGGTTTTAAAAGGACCAAGTCTGATTCTGTCGGCAAGGTTACTACAGACTTCTCACTCCTGGACGCAATTTTACTTTGAACCTGGCGATTTTGACCGAAATTTGTACCATTGGCCAGGTTCACACTTGCTCAGTCAACCTGAACGTCCCTTGCTCACCAAGGGCGCCCATATTGATGCCGAGGTCAGTGCGGATTCTTTTTCATCACGAGTAAGCCTGTAGCGGTGATCCCCGCCTCAAGCCATCCTACAGCCCAGGCCTCCGAGTCGCCGGATTACAGGGTCGAGCCACCAACCCCAGCCACTCTCAGCTGGATATTAAGATCCTTTTGAATAACCCCCCCCCCCCGTATATGGGCGGGTGAAGGGGCAACGAAAACTCCCTATATATAGATTACGCGTGGTACTCTTAACAATATAAGTTAGATTTATTCATTAAGATGATTTTTACTACTGCCTCTTCTGACACAATGAAAAGCTTTGAAATTTTAGCAAGCATACAACTGAAAAGTTGGAGAAACATATGAATGTGAAAAAGCTGTGTATTTTTAACTGATAATGGATATGCACACATGAATATGTACACACATACATTCTTCGTATTATCGTATATGAATGTATTCACTATATTCTGTATATCCTATGCTACACTTCAGACAACTCGGACGAGTAATCCTGATAAATTATCTGATTACCATGCTAGTGACACGATTTGAAATTGTTCTTAACTATCCAGTATATTTCACTCATTCTGTTTCTGCGATTCACGACTTAACAATTCTGACAAAATGCAATCATACACACACACAAAACACATGCTTAAATGAAATCGTAGAAACGATTGCTAGCTTATTATTATGAATTACCATGGTTAAATACAGCTTCCGTATAGAATTACAGCGGCTGGGGTCGGTGGCTCGACTCTGTAATCCGGCGACTCGGAGGCCTGGGCTGTAGGATGGCTTGAGGTGGGGATCACTGCTGCAGGACTCCTCATGGTGATTGGGTGTCCGCACTAAGCTCGGCATCAATATGGGCGTCCTTGGGGAGCCAGGGACGTCCAGGTTGACTAAGGAGGTGTGAACCGGGCCAGGGGGGAAACGCAGCAGCCAAAAGCACCCGTGTGGAGCAGTAGTGGGATCACGCCCGAGAGTGGGCGGCCTGTAGCAGCCCTGACAGCAAAGGCAGACTTAGTCCTTTTATACAATAGTATCTTTAGTTAATTCACTTTAATACTGTTATCTCATGAACATGTTTTTTAAACTAAACGCATATGTGAAAAATGGAAAAAAGTTACCGGTTTCTTCGGTAATCAGACATTTTTAAACACATGAATGTGTGTTTTTGTCTTTGTATGTGTTCATTAGTTACAATACTGCTGAGAGATAACTGTATTTATGTGTTTTATTTTAATTATTTTATGAACTAAAGCTATACAGGCTAATGTGTGCAAGTAATGTGTTCTGAAAACCGTATGAAATCCTCAATCAAGCAGATTGTCAATACACAAGCACGTAAACAATCTAGAGAAAAATTATATAACTTCTATCTAATGAAAATATGATAATGGGTGTGATTTGATCCATTACTGTAACCTCCAAAGCTGCCATGTTCGGTGCATGATGAGTCTGGAAATGTATGCGTAGATTATTAGATGTTCAAAACAGATAAACACACATTAACCCTTATGACAATCAAGTTTGTTTGAAATGGCATTTTACAGCGGCTGGGGTCGGTGGCTCGACCCTGTAATCCGGCGACTCGGAGGCCTGGGCTGTAGGATGGCTTGAGGTGGGGATCACTGCTAGAGGATTACTCATGATGACAAAGTGTCCGCACTAACCTCGGCATCAGTATGGGCGCCTTTGGTGAGCAAGGGACGTCCAGGCTGACCGAGGAAGTGTGCACGGGCCGGCGGGGACACAGCACAGCCAAAAGCGCCCATGACGAGAAGTGGAATCACGCCCGACAGTGAGCAGTCCGTAGCATCCTTGCCAATACAATCAGACTTGGTCCTTTTAACGTCTGAACTTATTATATTTCTCTACACGCATTTCCTCACACCAGAATGCCATACAACAGATGAAAGGAAACGAGTGAGAAGTTACAACTAGTGCACACTATAACAGTTGTTGATCACTGCACATATTTTGTTATTATTGACTTTTCATATAGGTACGCATATGACATTTTCGTTTCCTCAATCAACCTGCTCATTCCTGAGTCCTCAAGGACGGCCGTATTGATCCCGATCCCGGTGCAACCAGCGAGTCAAACCATTGAAAGAAGCCCTTTAGTTCACCTGGTTTACAGTCTCTGTAGATTGCTTAAAAGGACGAGCAGAAACAGTATATAGCCGTTATGAAATGAATTACAGCATCATACCACACTCCGACCTCAGGGTTGGCAAAGACAGGCGTAAGCATAAAGGAAAGTACAAGCGATTGAGATAATACCATTAATACTTATATAATAATACTTATATTCATATAAGGCATCGTGTACTTATACAGCTAAAAGGACGATGTCTAGCTGTTCTGGCAAGGCTACTGCAGGCCGCCCACTCTCGGGCGTGATCCCACTACTGCTCCACACGGGTGCTTTTGGCTGCTGGGTTTCCCCCCTGGCCCGGTTCACACCTCCTTAATCAACCTGGACGTCCCTGGCTCACCAAGGACGCCCATATTGATGCCGAGCTTAGTGCGGACACCCAATCACCATGAGGAGTCCTGCAGCAGTGATCCCCACCTCAAGCCATCCTACAGCCCAGGCCTCCGAGTCGCCGGATTACAGAGTCGAGCCACCGACCCCAGCCGCTGTAGCTCTATAATGAAGCTGTATTTGACTTTCACATATTCAGCGTTTCATACCCGGGTTGTCAACCAGTCTCCGCTTCTAAAATTTGTGCATCTTTGTGCATATATATGTATATATGCCAAAAGGATACAGATGATAGAGTCATTATCTATATATACATATATTATTAGTACATACATATTTAGATATACATAAATACATAAATACATACACATGCATATATACATGTGTGTTGATGTATGTGCAGTTACATATATACACACACATATATGTATATATATATACGTGTACACACACACACACACACACACACACACACACACACACACACACACACACACACACACACACACACACACACACACACACAGACGCAGCTTTTTCAATCCCATAATTAGGTGTTGATATTTTCTAAACTTTGATAATAAATTATTCAAAAATAAGGTTTTAAAAGGACCAGGTCTAATTCTGTTGGCAAGGTTACTACAGACTTCTCACTCCTGGACGCAATTTTACTTAGAACCTGGCGATTTTGACCGAAATTTGTACCATTGGCCAGGTTCACACTTGCTCAGTCAACCTGGACGTCCCTTGCTCACCAAGGGCGCCCATATTGATGCCGAGGTCAGTGCGGATTCTTTTTCATCACGAGTAAGCCTGTAGCGGTGATCCCCGCCTCAAGCCATCCTACAGCCCAGGCCTCCGAGTCGCCGGATTACAGGGTCGAGCCACCAACCCCAGCCACTTTGTCTTGGATATTACGGTCGTTTTGAATAACATTTTCCTCTGAAAAATGGGTAAGGGCTGCTACAGAAAGCACCTTTAATGTGGTTTCGTGGTAACCCTACATAAGACAGCTTACTACATAATATTGATTTATAATAACGTACACAGTATATTTCTGCTCCTTTGCTTCAACTAGACGACTGTCGCAGAAGCATTTTGAACACATTTTGTACACATCAGTATAAATATATACATGTAATCTATGTGTATGTACATTAATTTCTCCGGCGACTCGGATGCCTGGGTTGTAGGATGGTTTGATGTGGGGATCACTGCTGCAGGACTCCTCATGGTGATTGGGTGTCCGCACTAAGCTCGGTATCAGTCACGCCCGAGAGAGAGCAGTCCGTAGCATCCTTGCCAATATAATCAGACTCAGACCTTATAACGTCTGAACCCATTTTCATTTTTTTAACAGACATCTCTCTCCTAAATATAATATAAAAAGAAGAGTGATACTTTACAACTACTGTGCATTATATCAGTTCCGTTTATTGCTGTGTATAGTCTCTCTTCATAGATTTTCATATAGACATGTATATTATACATATATATACGTATTCTTTCTAAGCCTGGCCGTTCCTGACTTCTTGAAAACGACCGTATTGATCTTGACCCTGGTGTAAGCATCGAGTTAAAGAAGTTAGTCAAGCCTTTCAGTTCACTTGGTTTACAGCCTCTGTAGATTGCTTAAACAGTATATAGCCAATACATTTTACAGGACAGTATCATATCACACTTTAATTGTATCAGTTTAGTAAATGCACAACAATATTATGTGGAAGCACAAAAAGAGTTACAAGAAATTGAGAAAATACCCGCATCAGATTTCATCTAAGGCATCTTGCATTTATGAAGCTATAAGCTACTGTGTGAAGGCATAAAAGGACGAAGTCTGGCTGTTCAGGTGAGGCTACTACAGGCCGCCCACTCTCGGGCGTGATCCCACTGCTGCTCCACACGGGTGCTTTTGGCTGCTGGGTTTCCCCTCTGGCCCGGTTCACACCTCCTTAGTCAACCTGGACGTCCCTGGCTCCCCAAGGACGCCCATATTGATGCCGAGCTTAGTGCGGACACCCAATCACCATGAGGAGTCCTGCAGCAGTGATCCCCACCTCAAGCCATCCTACAGCCCAGGCCTCCGAGTCGCCGGATTACAGAGTCGAGCCACCGACCCCAGCCAATGGTGGTTGCATGATAACGTCCTTTTGAACAACAAAACATTTGGGACGTTTTCATTTCTACTGAAATATTGTTCTGCTTAGGAAATACATCTAGAATTGAACTTTTTATTTATGTATACATATACACATGCAAATACACATGCACACTTACATACACACAGAAGCACAAACACACAGAGACATAAACTACACACACACACACACATTCACACACACACACACAATATATATATATATACATATATTTTTTTTATTTATTGAATTATTTATTTATTAGCAGATGCATATATACATACATGTACATATACACACAAACACACATGTATATGTACATAACAATAAGATCTCATTCATTGAACGTGTCCATTAAGAGAGCTCTACATGTACAAGAATTGGTATGTGATTCAATATAGTTTTACTATATATATATATATATATATATATATATATATATATATATATATATATATATATATATATATATATATATATATATAAAGTCATCGTGGAAGCAAAGTCTGGTTGAAATACAAGTATGATATGCTGATTGCAGGTGAAGTATGGCTAAATGAAGTTCCAGTATAGAATTACAGCGGCTGGGGTCGATGGCTCGACTCTGTAATCCGGCGACTCGGAGGCCTGGGCTGTAGGATGGCTTGAGGTGGGGATCACTGCTGCAGGACTCCTCATGGTGATTGGGTGTCCGCACTCAGCTCGGCATCAATATGGGCGTCCTTGGGGAGCCAGGGACGTCCAGGTTGTCTAAGGAGGTGTGAACCGGGCCAGAGGGGAAACCCAACAGCCAAAAGCACCCGTGTGGAGCAGTAGTGGGATCACGCCCGAGAGTGGGCGGCCTGCAGTAGCCCTGCTAACAGAAGCAGACTTAGCCCTTTTACTTAGTATATTTTTAGGTAATGCCCTTTATCTCAAAGGAAGTATTTTAATATGTGCACGTGTATCGGAAATTAAATAATTGCTTTAAAACCTTTTATGTAAATTGTGGTTTTACCTGGAAATTTGTGTAGTAGATTTGAAACATCAGTATTTCCTCTAAGCAAACTTTTACGACAGTTTCGTCGACAATAAGCTTTTTAAACATACCCATACATAAATATATATACATGGTTATGTATGTACTATATATATATATATATATATATATATATATATATATATATATATATATATATATATATATATATATATATATATATGGACATATATATAAAATATCATTATAATATACATATGTATATTTGTGTGTTTTTATACATGTATTTATATGCAGGTAATGACTATGTTGTACGAGTGTACTTGCATACATGCACGTGATTTGGCATATATATATGTGCCTGTGTTTTTCTGCGAGTACATATGTGCAATACTTTTACAATTCTGATGAGTTAACTGTATGTGTTTTATATTTTTCATGAGCTAAGACTAGTGCTATTTATAATTATTGTTTACAAGAGACATGAAATGTTTCTGAGATGCAAGTTAATTATTCTATCTTGCTGTATTGTGTGTGCCTCTAGGTGGAGATCACTGCTAGAGGATTACTCATGATGACAAAGTGTCCGCACTAACCTTGCATTGTTTTAGGATATATGTGAAATGCTATAAAACACTCACACCCATAATTATATAAACATAAATTCGTTCATAGCTACATTACGAGTGCATGCATCATATGCATATATATAGGTAAAATCTATATGTGCATACATACATGTATATGTATGTGACAAAGTAACAGAGAGAGAGACGGATAAAAAGAAAGAGAGGAATGAATACCTCTCTATACATATATGATTATTCCTACATGCATACTTAGATAAATAGATGTACACGTGTATGTGTGTGTGTGGTGAAACAAACTCAGATATTATGTGAATATAAAAGAAAATAAAATCCATAAATTATAGACATATTTCCCAAGACTTACAGACGCAGTTTACTCTGTAAGCTATTCACATAATGTCCCCGTGTTCCATAATTAGGTGCCGATATTTTCAAAAGACAATAAACTGTTTATAAATCAAACTTTAAAAGGACCAAGTCTGATTCTGTTGGCAAGGTTACTACAGACTTCTCACTCCTGGACGCAATTTTACTTTGAACCTGGCGATTTTGACCGTAATTTGTACCATTGGCCAGGTTCACACTTGCTCAGTCAACCTGGACGTCCCTTGCTCACCAAGGGCGCCCATATTGATGCCGAGGTCAGTGCGGATTCTTTTTCATCACGAGTAAGCCTGTAGCGGTGATCCCCGCCTCAAGCCATCCTACAGCCCAGGCCTCCGAGTCGCCGGATTACAGGGTCGAGCCACCAACCCCAGCCACTTTGTCTTGGATATTACGATCGTTTTGAATAACATTTTCCTCTGAAAATGGGTAAGGGCTGCTACAGAAAGCACCTTTAATGTGGTTTCGTGGTAACCCTACATAAGACAGTTTACTACATAATATTGATTTACAGTAACGTACACAGTACATGTGTATATGCTCCTTTACTTCAACTAGAGAACTGTCGTAGAAGCATTCTGAACACATTTTGTACACATGAGTACATATATACATGCAATCTATGTGTATATACTTTAATTTATCCGGCGACTTGGAGGCCTGGGCTGTAGGATGGCTTGATGTGGGGATCACTGCTGCAGGACTCCTCATGGTGAATGGGTGTCCGCACTAAGCTCGGCATCAATCACGCCCGAGAGAGAGAGCAGTCCGTAGCATCCTTCCCAATATAATCAGACTCAGATCTTTTAACGTCTGAACAAATTTTCATTTTTCAACAGAAAATATCTCTCCAAAATATAAAACATAACAAAAAAGAGTAATAAATTACAACTACTGTACATTATATCAGTTCCATTTATTGTTGTATATAGTCTCTCATCACTGCTTTTCATACAGACATGTATGTTATACATGTATACGTATTCTTTCTAAGCCTGGCCGTCCCTGACTCTTTGAGAACGGCCGTATTGATCCTGACCCTGGTGCAAGCATCGAGTTAAAGAAGTTAAACAAGCCTTTCAGTTCACCTGGTTTACAGCCTCTGTAGATTGCTTAAACAGTATTTAGCCAATACATTTTACAGGGCAGTATCATATCACATTTTAATTGTATAGCTTTAGTCAATGCACAACAACACTCTGTGGAAGCAGAAAAAGAGTTACAAGAAATTTAAAAAATACCCGCATCAGATTTTATCTAGGGCATCTTGCATTTATGAACCTATAAGCTACTATATGAATGCATAAAAGGACGAAGTCTGGCTGTTCAGGTGAGGCTACTATAGGCCGCCCACTCTCGGGCGTGATCCCACTACTGCTCCACACGAGTGCTTTTGGCTGCTGGGTTTCCCCCCTGGCCCGGTTCACACCTCCTTAGTCAACCTGGACGTCCCTGGCTCCCCAAGGACGTCCATATTGATGCCGAGCTTAGTGCAGACACCCAATCACCATGAGGAGTCCTGCAGCAGTGATCCCCACCTCAAGCCATCCTACAGCCCAGGCCTCCGAGTCGCCGGATTACAGAGTCGAGCCACCGACCCCAGCCAATGGTGGTTGCATGATAACGTCCTTTTGAACAAAAAAACATTTGGGACGTTTTCATTTCTACTGAAATATTCTTCTGCTAAGGAAATACATCTACAATTGAACTTTTTATATATGCATACATATTCACTTGCAAATACACATGCACACTACCATGCACACAGAGTCACAAACACACTCACAGAGACAGATACACTACATATACATATACATATACAATATGCAGTATATACATGCACATACATATACACACAAGAGAGCGCTACACATACAAGAATTGGTATATGATTCAATATAGTTTTACTATATATATGAAGTCATTGTGGACGCAAAGTCTGGTTGAAATGCAAGTATGATATGCTGATTGCAGGTGAAGTATGGCTAAATGAAGTTTCAGTATAGAATTACAGCGGCTGAGGTCGGTGGCTCGACCCTGTAATCCGGCGACTCGGAGGCCTGGGCTGTAGGATGGCTTGAGGTGGGGATCACTGCTGCAGGACTCCTCATGGTGATTGGGTGTCCGCACTAAGCTCGGCATCAATATGGGCGTCCTTGGGGAGCCAGGGACGTCCAGGTTGACTAAGGAGGTGTGAACCGGGCCAGGGGGGGAACCCAGCAGCCAAAAGCACCCGTGTGGAGCAGTAGTGGGATCACGCCCGAGAGTGGGCGGCCTGCAGTAGCCCTGCTAACAGAACCAGACTTAACCCTTTTACTTAGTATATTTTTAGGTAATGCCCTTTATCTCAAAGGAAGTATTTTAATATGTGTAAGTGTATCGGAAATTAAGTAATTGCTTTTAAACCTTTTATGTAAATTGTGGTTTTACCTGAAAATTTGTGTAGTAGATTTGAAACATCAGTATTTCCTCTAAGCAAACTTTTACGACAGTTTCGTCGACAAAAAGCTTTTTAAACATACCCATACATAAATATATATACATGGTTATGTATGTAATATATATATATATATATATATATATATATATATATATATATATATATATATATATATATGGACATATATATAAAATATTATAATATACATATGTATATTTGTGTGTTTTTATACATGTATTTATTTGCAGGTAATGACTATGTTGTACGAGTGTACTTGCATACATGCACGTGATTTGGCATATATATATATATGTGCCTGTGTTTTCTGCGAGTACATATGTGCAATACTTTTACAATTATGATGAGTTAACTGTATGCGTTTTATAGTTTTCATGTGCTAAGACTAGTGCTATTTACAATTATTGTTTACAAGAGACATGAAATCTTTCTGAGATGCAAGTTAATTATTCTGTCTTGCTGTATTGACGCGACTGCTAGAGGATTATTCATGGTGACAAGGTGTCTGCACTAACCTTGCATTGTTTTGGAATATATGTGAAATGCTACAAAACACTCACACCCATAATTATATAGAAACATTCGTCCATAATTACATTACGAGTGCATGCATCATATGCATATATGTATAGGTAAAATCTATATATGCGTACATACATGTATATGTATGTGACAAAGTAACAGAGAGAGAGACGGATAAAAAGAAAGAGAGGAATGAATACCTCTCTATACATATATGATTATTCGTACATGCATACTTAGATAAATATATGTACACGTGTATGTGTGTGTGTTTCTGTGGTGAAACAAACTCAGATATTATGTAAATGTAAAAGAAAAAAATCCACAAATTATAGATATATTTCCCAAGACATACAGACGCAACTTACTCTGTAAGCTATTTCAATAATGGTCCCGTGTTCCATAATTAAGTGCCGATATTTTGAAAAGAAAGTCAACTGTTTAGAAATTAGGCTTTAAAAGGACCAAGTCTGATTCTGTTGGCAAGGTTACTACAGACTTCTCACTCCTGGACGCAATTTTACTTTGAACCTGGCGATTTTGACCGAAATTTGTACCATTGGCCAGGTTCACACTTGCTCAGTCAACCTGGACGTCCCTTGCTCACCAAGGGCGCCCATATTGATGCCGAGGTCAGTGCGGATTCTTTTTCATCACGAGTAAGCCTGTAGCGGTGATCCCCGCCTCAAGCCATCCTACAGCCCAGGCCTCCGAGTCGCCGGATTACAGGGTCGAGCCACCAACCCCAGCCACTCTGAGCTGGATATGAAGATCCTTTTGAAAAACACTCCCCCCCCCCCCGTATATGGGCGGGTGAAGGGGCAACGACAACTCCCTATATATAGGTTACACGTGGTACTCTTAACAATATGTTAAATTTATCCATTAAGCTTATTTCTACTACTGCCTCTTCTGACACAATGAAAATCTTTGAAATTTTAGTAAGCATACAATTGGAAAAGCTGTATATTTTAACTGATAATGGATATTCACACATGAATATGTACACACATACAATCTTCGTATTATCATGTATGAATGTATTCACTATATTCTGTATATCCTATGCTACACTTCAGACAACTCGGACTAGTAATCCTGATAAATTATCTGATTACCATGCTAGTGACACGATTTGAAATTGTTCTTAACTATCCAGTATATTTCACTCATTCTGTTTCTGCGATTCGCAACTTAACATTTCTGACAAAATGCACTCATACACACAAAACACGCATGAATAAAATTATCGTTGAAACGAAGGCTGGCTAATTATTGTGAATTACTATGGTTAAATACAGCTTCCGTATAGAATTACAGCGGCTGGGGTCGGTGGCTCGACTCTGTAATCCGGCGACTCGGAGGCCTGGGCTGTAGGATGGCTTGAGGTGGGGATCACTGCTGCAGGACTCCTCATGGTGATTGGGTGTCCGCACTAAGCTCGGCATCAATATGGGCGTCCTTGGGGAGCCAGGGACGTCCAGGTTGTCTAAGGAGGTGTGAACCGGGCCAGGGGGGAAACCCAGCAGCCAAAAGCACCCGTGTGGAGCAGTAGTGGGATCATGCCCGAGAGTGGGCGGCCTGTAGCAGCCCTGACAGCAAAGGCAGACTTAGTCCTTTTATACAATAGTATCTTTAGTTAATTCACTTTAATACTGTTATCTCATGAACATGTTTTTTAAACTAAACGCATATGTGAAAAATGGAAAAAAAGTTACCGGTTTCTTCGGTAATCAGAAGCATTTTAAACACATGAATGTGTGTTTTTGTCTTTGTATGTGTTCATAAGTTACAATACTGCTGAGAGATAACTGTATTTATGTGTTTTATTTTAATTATTTTATGAACTAAAGCTATACAGGCTAATGTGTGCAAGTAATGTGTTCTGAAAACCGTATGAAATCCTCAATCAAGCAGATTGTTAATACACAAGCACGTAAACAATCTAGAGAAAAATTATATAACTTCTATCTAATGAAAATATGGTAATGGGTGTGTGATTTGATCCATTACTGTAACCTCCAAAGCTGCCATGTTCGGTGCATGATGAGTCTGGTAGCTAGAAGTGGAAATGTATGCGTAGATTATTAGATGTTCAAAACAGATAAACACACGTTAATCTTCATGACAATCAAGTTTGTTTGAAATGGCATTTTACAGCGGCTGGGGTCGGTGGCTCGACCCTGTAATCCGGCGACTCGGAGGCCTGGGCTACAGGATGGCTTGAGGTGGGGATCACTGCTAGAGGATTACTCATGATGACACAGTGTCCGCACTAACCTCGGCATCAGTATGGGCGCCCTTGGTGAGCAAGGGACGTCCAGGCTGACCGAGGAAGTGTGCACGGGCCGGCGGGGACACAGCACAGCCAAAAGCACCCATGACGAGAAGTGGAATCACGCCCGACAGTGAGCAGTCCGTAGCATCCTTGCCAATACAATCAGACTTGGTCCTTTTAACGTCTGAACTTGTTATATTTCTCTACACGCATTTCCTCACACCAGAATGCCATACAACAGATGAAAGGAAACGAGTGAGAAGTTACAAATAGTGCACACTATAACAGTTGTTGATCACTGCACATATTTTGTTATTATTTACTTTTCATATAAGTATGCATATGACATTTTCGTTTCCTCAATCAACCTGCTTGTTCCTGAGTCCTCAAGGACGGCCGTATTGATCCCGATCCCGGTGCAACCAGCGAGTCAAACCATTGAAAGAAGCCCTTTAGTTCACCTGGTTTACAGCCTCTGTAGATTGCTTGAATGGACGAGCAGAAACAGTATGTAGCCTTTATGAAATGAATTAGAGCATCATACCACACTCCTTAGGTGTATAAGCACAGGGATACTCTGCGTTAGTCAGTGGTTCACTACCTTTTTTTTTAAGGCGACCCCAATCATAATTGGTTCCAGTTGTAGAAAGTGCTACCCTCAAATCATGTTCAGGTTGCAACCGATTTAAGTTTTTTTGTTTTGATGGCAGTTAGAGCTGCAAACCCTGGTTTACACAAATAAGTCATAACAAACGACATTATTTATATGCTGGAAACCCATCAAAATTGGGAATTGACCGCGTTGAGGTCTTGGCGACCCCAGGGTTGCCAAAGGCAGGCGTAAGCATAAAGGAAAGTACAAGCGATTGAGATAATACCATTAATACTTATATAATAATACTTATATTCATATAAGGCGCCGTGTACTTATACAGCTATAAGCTACTGTGTGACTGGCTAAAAGGACGATGTCTAGCTGTTCTGGCAAGGCTACTGCAGGCCACCCACTCTCGGGCGTGATCCCACTACTGCTCCACACGGGTGCTTTTGGCTGCTGGGTTCCCCCCCTGGCCCGGTTCACACCTCCTTAGTCAACCTGGACGTCCCTGGCTCCCCAAGGACGCCCATATTGATGCCGAACTTAGTGCGAACACCCAATCACCATGAGGAGTCCTGCAGCAGTGATCCCCACCTCAAGCCATCCTACAGCCCAGGCCTCCGAGTCGCCGGATTACAGAGTCGAGCCACCGACCCCAGCCGCTGTAATTCTATACTGAAGTTGTATTTGACTTTCACATATTCAGCATTTCATACTCGGTTTCCCAACCAGTCTCAGCTTCTAAAATTTGTGCATCTAACAAATCTCGGTTGGAAATGTAAAATGTTCAAAACGCTAGTATTCAGATCGGTTAGTAAACATGAGTGACTCCACAGACCATGCAAACCTTTCACGCTTTCTTTCGTATAATCACTATTCCATTCCATGTGTGTGCCTACCTCTCAATGTACACTGTCAGTGCGATATTTTCTTGCATTTTCATGGGGAAAAGCAAGACTTTCTTTACTTTTGTTTATTTTGCATGTGTTAATATTTATATATATGTATACATATATATGTATAATTTTATACATATACACACACACAAACATATGTATATATATATATATATATATATATATATATATATATATATATATATATATATATATATATATATATATATATATATATATATATATGTGCGTGCGTGTGTGTATGAGTGTATATGTATGCATATACATATGAAAACCCCTTAATGCCAAACACAACCTAATCTTCCTAAGCAGAACCTCCTGGTCCAGTATCATAAAAAAACGGATCAGAGCTAGATTGTATTTATTGAGTAAAACAATACAATGCAATTAGTTATCGCTCTACACCTGGGTGAATGGAAATGTGGAATCAGGGATTCATTGCAAGAGAGATATCTAATAGATTATGAACTTCATTGGTGATAGATATCGCTTGAAAGGGAGGATAGATATTTAACATAATAGAAATGAAATCATCGCCAACCGCTTTGCTGTTAAAGAGGACGACATCATGCAACCACCGTCGGCTGGGGTCGGTGGCTCGACTCTGTAATCCGGCGACTCGGAGGCCTGGGCTGTAGGATGGCTTGAGGTGGGGATCACTGCTGCAGGACTCCTCATGGTGATTGGGTGTCCGCACTAAGCTCGGCATCAATATGGGCGTCCTTGGGGAGCCAGGGACGTCCAGGTTGACTAAGGAGGTGTGAACCGGGCCAGGGGGGAAACCCAGCAGCCAAAAGCACCCGTGTGGAGCAGTAGTGGGATCACGCCCGAGAGTGGGCGGCCTGCAGTAGCCCTGCTAACAGAACCAGACTTAGTCCTTTTATGTAGCAGAATTTTTAACTGATTTATATCTACTATGTTTATCTCGCAATTTAGTTTCTTTTGATTACTGTATAAATGTGTGTATGTATGTATATGTACTTGTATATAAATATGTATATACTTATACATGTGCGTCTGTGTATGGTATATATATATATATATATATATATATATATATATATATATACATATATATATATATATATATATATATATATATATATATATATACATAGTAAACGTCTCATTTATGAACAGTTTTTCAGTTTACCAGGGAATGTATCACACCCTTTCATTTGATACTCTTTGGCATTTAGGTATTTACTTTTCATTGCATTAACAGACACTACAATTACGATTCTTTTTTCAGCTTTATTTTCATTTTCTTGAAAATATACTTCAGTGGGTCACAAAATGTCAGGGACCGCAATATACTGGATACGTTATGAACTTTTTTAGATTATCTCACTAAGACTGTAATCAATTATTTTACAATTTATCAATACTACAATATGCAGGATCTACTTATCTGTGTTGTCCAAGTAAATGCTATAGATTACATGGTATATATACATATTGACTCATGTTCATATACACAGAATGTATGCATAGGCATGTTTAGAATGCTTCCGCGACAGCCTTCTGGTTCAACCAAGAGAGAAATGTGAAATATCCTGTAAGGTAAACTATAGGGTATTAAATCATAATTTATAATTCATAACGTACATATTTTTCCCTTTAAAGGCATGACAATTGGAGATTAACTGACTTCTTCCCTCAACTTTCTTTCTTACTTCGTTTTCAAAGAACTTTATCACGGCAGAAGTGGTACCATACATTGGATTATGTTGGCAAGGTTCCCAAACGTCATCTGAATCCGAGCAAAGAGAAACTGTTATTCAAAAGGATCTTAATATCCAGCTGAGAGTGGCTGGGGTTGGTGGCTCGACCCTGTAATCCGGCGACTCGGAGGCCTGGGCTGTAGGATGGCTTGAGGCGGGGATCACCGCTACAGGCTTACTAGTGATGAAAAAGAATCCGCACTGACCTCGGCATCAATATGGGCGCCCTTGGTGAGCAAGGGACGTCCAGGTTGACTGAGCAAGTGTGAACCTGGCCAATGGTACAAATTTCGGTCAAAATCGCCAGGTTCAAAGTAAAAATGCGTCCAGGAGAGAGAAGTGTGTAGCGACCTTGCCAACAGAATCAGACTTGGTCCTTTTAAAACCTTATTTCTAAATAATTTATAATCAAAGTTTAGAAAATAACAACACGTAATTATGGGACTGAGAAAGCTGCGTCTGTGGGTCCTACGAAATGTCTATAAATTCTGGATTTTTTCTCATGATACTTCACGTACCTGTGTTTGTCAGACACACACACATACACACTAACACACATTTATATGCATATATAGAAATATATATATACGTATGTATGTGTATATATACTTATACGTTTATATTTATATATGTGTGTGTGTGCGTGGGTGGTTATGCATAAATATGTATATGTATATATATACGTATATATATACATGTATATACATATATGTGTGAATGCGTTTGTGCGAATATATATATATGCATATACATGAATGTGTATATATGTATATGTGTGTGTGTGTGTGTGTGTGTGTGTGTGTGTGTGTGTGTGTGTGTGTGTGTGTGTGTGTGTGTGTGTGTGTGGGTGGGTGGGTGGGTGTGTATACACGTATATATATATATATATATATATATATATATATATATATATATATATATATATATATATATATATATACACATATATGTGTGTGTATATATGTAACTGCACATACATCCACACACATGTATATATGCATGTGTATGTATTTATGTATATCTAAGTATGTATGTACGAATAACAATATATGTATATATAGATAATGACTCTACCATCTGTATCCTTTTGGCATATATACATATATATGCACAACGATGCACAAATTTTAGAAGCGGAGACTGGTTGACAACCCGGGTATGAAACGCTGAATATGTGAAAGTCAAATACAGCTTCAGTATAGAACTACAGCGGCTGGGGTCGGTGGCTCGACTCTGTAATCCGGCGACTCGGAGGCCTGGGCTGTAGGATGGCTTGAGGTGGGGATCACTGCTGCAAGACTCCTCATGGTGATTGGGTGTCCGCACTAAGCTCGGCATCAATATGGGCGTCCTTGGGGAGCCAGGGACGTCCAGGTTGACTAAGGAGGTGTGAACCGGCCAGGGGGGAAACCCAGCAGCCAAAAGCACCCGTGTGGAGCAGTAGTGGGATCACGCCCGAGAGTGGGCGGCCTGCAGTAGCCTTGCCAGAACAGCTAGACATCGTCCTTTTAGCCATTCACACAGTAGCTTGTAGCTGTATAAATACACGACGCCTTATATGAATATAAGTATTATTATATAAGTATCGTTGGTATTATCTCAATCGCTTGTACTTTCCTTTATGCTTACGCCTGCCTTTGCCAACCCTGGGGTCGCCAAGACCTCAAGATAACAACGCGGTCAATTCCCAATTTTGATGGGTTTCCAGCCTATAAATAATGTCGTTTGCTATGATTTATTTGTGTAAACCAGGGTTTGCACTCTTAATGCCATCAAAACAAAAAAACAGAAGTCGGTTGCAACCTGAACATGATTTGAGGGTAGCACTTTCTGCAACTGAACCAATTATGATTGGGGTCGCCTTAAGAAAAAAAAGATTGGGAACCACTGGCTAACGCAGAGTATCCCTGTGCATTGATCAAAGTGATACATCTAAGGAGTGTGGTATGATGCTGTAATTCCTTTCATAAAGGCTACATACTGTTTCTGCTCGTCCATTCAAGCAATCTACAGAGGCTGTAAACCAGGTGAACTAAAGGGCTTCTTTCAATGGTTTGACTCGCTGCTTGCACCGGGATCGGGATCAATACGGCCGTCCTTGAGGACTCAGGAACAAGCAGGCTGGTTAAGGAAACGTAAATGTCATATGCATACCTTTATAAGAAGAACAAATCAATAAAAACATATGTACAGTAATCAACAACTGCTAAAGTGTGCACTAGTTGTAACTTTTCCCTCGTTTCTTTTCTGCTGTATGGCATTCTGGTGTGAGGAAATGCGTATAGAGAAATAGAATAAGTTTAGACGTTAAAAGGACCAAGTCTGATTGTATTGGCAAGGATGCTACGGACTGCTCACTGTCGGGCGTGATTCCACTTCTCGTCGTGGGTGCTTTCGGCTGTGCTGTGTCCCCGCCGGCCCGTACACACTTCCTCGGTCAGCCTGGACGTCCCTTGCTCACCAAGGGCGCCTATACTGATACCGAGGTTAGTGCGGACACTGTGTCATCATGAGTAATCCTCTAGCAGTGATCCCCACCTCAAGCCATCCTGTAGCCCAGGCCTCCGAGTCGCCGGATTACAGGGTCGAGCCACCGACCCCAGCCGCTGTAAAATGCCATTTCAAACAAACTTGATTGTCATGAAGATTAACGTGTGTCTATCTGTTTTGAACATCTAATAATCTACGCATACATTTCCACTTCTAGCTACCAGACCCATCATGCACCGAACATGGCAGCTTTGGAGGTCACAGTAATGGATCAAATCACACCCATTATCATATTTTCATTAGATAGAAGTTATATAATTTTTCTCTAGATTGTTTACGTGCTTGTGTATTAACAATATGCTTGATTGAGGATTTCATACGGTTTTCAGAACACATTACTTGCACACATTAGCCTGTATAGCTTTAGTTCATAAAATAATTAAAATAAAACACATAAATACAGTTATCTCTCAGCAGTATTGTAACTTATGAACACATACAAAGACAAAAACACACATTCATGTGTTTAAAATGCTTCTGATTACCGAAGAAACCGGTAACTTTTTTTTCCATTTTTCATATATGCGTTTAGATTTAAAAACATGTTCATGAGGTAACAGTATTAAAGTGAATTAACTAAAGATACTATTGTATAAAAGGACTAAGTCTGCCTTTGCTGTCAGGGCTGCTACAGGCCGCCCACTCTCGGGCGTGATCCCACTACTGCTCCACACGGGTGCTTTTGGCTGCTGGGTTTCCCCCCTGGCCCGGTTCACACCTCCTTAGTCAACCTGGACGTCCCTGGCTCCCCAAGGACGCCCATATTGATGCCGAGCTTAGTGCGGACACCCAATCACCATGAGGAGTCCTGCAGCAGTGATCCCCACCTCAAGCCATCCTACAGCCCAGGCCTCCGAGTCGCCGGATTACAGAGTCGAGCCACCGACCCCAGCCGCTGTAGTTCTATACTGAAGCTGTATTTGACTTTCACATATTCAGCGTTTCATACCCGGGTTGTCAACCAGTCTCCGCTCCTAAAATTTGTGCATCTTTGTGCATATATATGTATATATGCCAAAAGGATACAGAATGATAGAGTCATTATCTATATATACATATATTGTTATTCGTACATACATACTTAGATATACATAAATACATACACATGCATATATACATGTGTGTGGATGTATGTGCAGTTACATATATACACACACATATATGTATATATATACGTGTATACACACCCACCCACCCACCCACACACACACACACACACACACACACACACATATATACATATATACACATTCATGTATATGCATATAGATATATTCGCACAAACGCATTCACACATATATGTATATACATGTATATATATACGTATATATATACATATACATATTTATGCACCCACGCACACACACATATATAAATATAAACGTATAAATATATATACACATACATACGTATATATATATTTCTATATATACATATAAATGTGTGTTTGTGTGTATGTGTGTGTGTCTGACAAACACAGATACGTGAAGTATCATGAGAAAAATTCCAGAATTTATAGACATTTTGTAGGACCCACAGACGCAGCTTTCTCAGTCCCATAATTACGTGTTGATATTTTCTAAAGTTTGACAATAAATTATTTAGAAATAAGGTTTTAAAAGGACCAAGTCTGATTCTGTTGGCAAGGCTACTACACACTTCTCACTCCTGGACGCAATTTTACTTTGAACCTGGCGATTTTGACCGTAATTTGTACCATTGGCCAGGTTCACACTTGCTCAGTCAACCTGGACGGCCCTTGGTGAGCAAGGGTCGTCCAGGTTGATGCCGAGGTCAGTGCGGATTCTTTTTCATCACGAGTAAGCCTGTAGCGGTGATCCCCGCCTCAAGCCATCCTACAGCCCAGGCCTCCGAGTCGCCGGATTACAGGGTCGAGCCACCAACCCCAGCCACTCTGAGCTGGATATGAAGATCCTTTTTAATAACATATTCCCCCCCCCCCCCGTATATGGGCGGGTGAGGGGGCAACGAAAACTTCCTATATATAGATTACGCGTGGTAATCTTAACAATATGTTAAATTCATCCATTAAGCTTATTTCTACTACTGCCTCTTCTGACACAATGAAAAGCTTTGAAATTTTAGTGAGCATACAATTGAAAAAGCTGTGTATTTTAACTGATAATGGATATACACACATGAATATGTACACACATACATTCTTCGTATTATCATGTATGAATGTATTCACTATATTCTATATATCCTATGCTACACTTCAGACAACTCGGACTAGTAATCCTGATAAATTATCTGATTACCATGCTAGTGACACGATTTGAAATTGTTCTTAAATATCCAGTATATTTCACTCATTCTGTTTCTGCGATTCACGACTTAACATTTCTGACAAAATGCACTCATACACAAAAAACACGCATGAATAAAATCATCGTGGAAACGAAGGCTGGCTAATTAATGTGAATTACTATGGTTAAATACAGCTTCAGTATAGAATTACAGCGGCTGGGGTCGGTGGCTCGACTCTGTAATCCGGCGACTCGGAGGCCTGGGCTGTAGGATGGCTTGGGGTGGGGATCACTGCTGCAGGACTCCTCATGGTGATTGGGTGTCCGCACTAAGCTCGGCATCGATATGGGCGTCCTTGGGGAGCCAGGGACGTCCAGGTTGACTAAGGAGGTGTGAACCGGGCCAGGGGGGAAACCCAGCAGCCAAAAGCACCCGTGTGGAGCAGTAGTGGGATCACGCCCGAGAGTGGGTGGCCTGCAGTAGCCTTGCCAGAATAGCTAGACTTCGTCCTTTTATCTCTTCACACAGTAGCTTATAACTATATGAATATACGAAGCCTTATAAAGGTATCTCATGTGGATATCTTTCCAGCAGGACCAAAAGCACCCATGACGAGAAGTGGAATCACGCCCGAGAGTGAGCAGTCCCTAGCATCCTTGCCAATACAATCAGACTTAGTTTGATAATTATGTTAACGCCTGTATGTGTTTTATTTTCTACAGGCATGTCCTTACACTGGATATACAACTAAAAGAAATCTATAAATATATTTCCCGGGACTTACAGACGCAGCTTTCTCTGTAATTTAACAAAATGATCATGTGTTCTCGAATTAGGTGCTGATATTGTCAAAAGACAATAAATTGTTTATAAACCAAACTTTAAAAGGACCAAGTCTGATTCTGTTGGCAAGGTCGCTACACACTTCTCTCTCCTGGACGCAATTATACTTTGAACCTGGCGATTTTGACCGTAATTTGTACCATTGGCCAGGTTCACACTTGCTCAGTCAACCTGGACGTCCCTTGCTCACCAAGGGCGCCCATATTGATGCCGAGGTCAGTGCGGATTCTTTTTCATCACGAGTAAGCCTGTAGCGGTGATCCCCGCCTCAAGCCATCCTACAGCCCAGGCCTCCGAGTCGCCGGATTACAGGGTCGAGCCACCAACCCCAGCCACTCTCAGCTGGATATGAAGATCCTTTTGAATAACAGTTTCTCTTTCCTCGGATTCAGACGACGTTTGGGAACTTTGCCAACATAATCCAATTTATGGTACCACTTCTGCCGTGATAAAGTTCTTTGAAAACGAAGTAAGCACAGAAAGTTGAGGGAAGAAGTACGTTAATCTCCAATTATCTTGCCTTAAAAGGGAAAAATATGTACGTTAAGAATTATAAATTATGATTTAATACCCTATAGTTTACCTTACAGGATATTTCATATTTCTCTCTTGGTTGAACCAGAAGGCTGTCGCGGAAGCATTCTAAGCATGCCTATGCATACATTCTGTGTATATGAACATGAGTCGATATGTATATATACCATGTAATCTATAGCATTTACTTTATATTGGACAACACAGATAAGTAGATCCTGCATATTGTAGTATTGATAAATTGAAAAATAATTGATTACAGTGTTAGTGACATGATCTAAAAAAGTTCATAACGTATCCAGTATATTGCAGTCCCTGACATTTTGCGACCCACTGAAGTATATTTTCAAGAAAATGAAAATAAAGCTGAAAAAAATCGTAATTGTGGTGTTTGTTAATGCACTGAAGAGTAAATACCTAAATGCCAAAGAGTATCAAATGAAAGAGTGTGATACATTCCCTGGTAAACTGAAAAACTGTTCATAAATGAGACGTTTGCTATGTGTATATATATATATATATATATATATATATATATATATATATATATATGTATATATATATATATATACATACATATACATACATACATATATATATATATATATATATATATATATATATATATATATATATATATATATATATATATACCACACACACACGCACATGTATAAGTATATACATATTTATATACAAGTACATATACATACATACACACATTTATACAGTAATCAAAAGAAACTAAATTGCGAGATAAACATAATAGATATAAATCAGTTAAAGATACTGTTACATAAAAGGACCCAGTCTGGTTCTGTTAGCAGGGCTACTGCAGGCCGCCCACTCTCGGGCGTGATCCCACTACTGCTCCACACGGGTGCTTTTGGCTGCTGGGTTTCCCCCCTGGCCCGGTTCACACCTCCTTAGTCAACCTGGACGTCCCTGGCTCCCCAAGGACGCCC
>NC_091580.1:2177483-2187483 GCF_042767895.1 Penaeus vannamei
CCACATTTCCATTCACCCAGATGTAGAGCGATAACGGATTGCATTGTATTGTTTTACTCAATGAATACAATCTAGCTCTGATCCGTTTTTTTATGATACTGGACCAGGAGGTTCTGCTTAGGAAGATTAGGTTGTGTTTGGCATGAAGTGGTTTTCATATGTATATGCATACATATACACTCATACACACACGCACGCACATATATATATATATACATATACATGTTTGTATGTGTATATGTATAAAATTATACATATATATGTATACATACATATAAATATTAACACATGCAAAATAAACAAAAATAAAGAAAGTCTTGCTTTTCCCCATCAAAATGCAAGAAAATATCGCACTGACAGTGTACATTGAGAGGTAGGCACACACATGGAATGGAATAGTGATTATACGAAAGAAAGCGTGAAAGGTTTGTATGGTCTGTGGAGTCACTCATGTTTACTAACCAATCTGTATACTAGCGTTTTGAACATTTTACATTTCCAACCGAGATTTGTTAGATGCACAAATTTTAGAAGCTGAGACTGGTTGGGAAACCGAGTATGAAATACTGAATATGTGAAAGTCAATACAGCTTCAGTATAGAATTACAGCGGCTGGGGTCGGTGGCTCGACCCTGTAATCCGGCGACTCGGAGGCCTGGGCTGTAGGATGGCTTGAGGTGGGGATCACTGCTGCAGGACTCCTCATGGTGATTGGGTGTCCGCACTAAGCTCGGCATCAATATGGGCGTCCTTGGGGAGCCAGGGACGTCCAGGTTGACTAAGGAGGTGTGAACCGGGCCAGGGGGGAAACCCAGCAGCCAAAAGCACTCGTGTGGAGCAGTAGTGGGATCACGCCCGAGAGTGGGCGGCCTGTGGTAGCACTGTCAACAGAACCAGACTTGGCCCTTTTATATATATATATATATATATATATATATATATATATATATATATATATATATATATATATATATATATTAATCGAATGGTGTTTATCTCACAGGGAATATTTTAATCTGAATACGCATATCGAAAATCAAGTAATTCCTTTACAGTTTTGTACGTAAATTGCATTGGTTTTACCTCCTCTAAGCACACACTAAGTACATACTTTGTCCTATAACATCTGAACATTTTTTCTTCTATAGGCATTTCCTCTCACAAGAATGATAAAAAACGATTTAGAGTTACATATTCTGCGCATTATCTCATTTATTCATGACTGTACATAGTTTGACATTAATAACTGTTCGTACACTTGTTCCTGAGCCTGTAATACCTGTATTGATCCTGACCCTGGTGAAAGCACTGCGTTACACAAATTAAAAAATCTTTCGGTATGAATTGCAATATCGTATCACGTCCACAAGAGATATTTCTTTAAGATAGTATGTATTTATACAAAAAATAAACTACAAAATGAAAGGATAAAAGGGCGAAGTCTAGCTGTTCTGGCAAGGCTACTACAGGCCGCCCACTCTCGGGCGTGATCCCACTACTGCTCCACACGGATGCTTTTGGCTGCTGGGTTTCCCCCCTGGCCCGGTTCATACCTCCTTAGTCAACCTGGACGTCCCTGGCTCCCCAAGGACGCCCATATTGATGCCGAGCTTAGTGCGGACACCCAATCACCATGAGGAGTCCTGCAGCAGTGATCCCCACCTCAAGCCATCCTACAGCCCAGGCCTCCGAGTCGCCGGATTACAGAGTCGAGCCACCGACCCCAGCCGGTATGTGGTGTATCTTTGTGTGAATTTGAACACAAAGACAGATGGTATGAAAAGAGTTGACAACTGATAAAGGTATAAAAAGCATGGATATTTTAAACATCCATTTTATATGGTTATCCATTAAAATTCAATATTTTTCTCTATACATACATGTATATGTAACATTCATTTTGAAAATATGTGAAACGCTATACACACTCATCCCAATGATCACATAGAAACACATAAACACATGCATAATTACACTGCGATTGCATCTATCATAGACATATGTATGTATAATCTATATATGCATACATACATGTACATTTATGTATATGTGACAGAGTAACAGAGAGATGGATAAAAGGTAAGAGAGAAGCTTATATGAATATTCATACATGCATACACACAAACACACGCACACACATACACACACACGCACGCGCGCGCACGCACGAACGCACACACACATTTAAAAATAGGTGTTTAGTTCCATATTTGGAAGTATATACACATATCCATCCGTATATATGCATATAAATGCATACACACAATAACACACATACATCATGCACACACAGACACACACACACACGCACACACACACACACACACACACACACACACACACACACACACACACACACACACACACATATATATATATATATATATATATATATATATATATATATATATATGTGTGTGTGTGTGTGTGTGTGTGTGTGTGTGTGTGTGTGTGTGTGTGTGTGTGTATTTTAGTATGCGTGTGTGTGTAGAGAGAGAACGTGAGACAGAGTGAAAGAGAACGAGACAGAAAGACAGACAGAAATAAAAAGATGGAGAGAGCGAGAAAGAGAAAAAATCGGCGGACAGCAAGGCAGCAAGAGGGAGACGTCAAGCAAATTGAGATTGGTGAAATATAAAGGGAAAGATTCATAAATAATAGACATATTTCCTGAGACTTCAAAACGCAGCTTACGCTGTAAGCTATTCACATAATGTCCCCGTGATCCATAATTAGGTGCTGATATTTTCAAAGACAATCCACTGTTTAGAAGTTAGGCTTCAAAAGGACTAAGTCTGATTCTGTTGGCAAGGTCGCTACAGACTTCTCACTCCTGGACGCAATTTTACTTTGAACCTGGCGATTTTGACCGTAATTTGTACCATTGGCCAGGTTCACACTTGCTCAGTCAACCTGGACGTCCCTTGCTCACCAAGGGCGCCCATATTGATGCCGAGGTCAGTGCGGATTCTTTTTCATCACGAGTAAGCCTGTAGCGGTGATCCCCGCCTCAAGCCATCCTACAGCCCAGGCCTCCGAGTCGCCGGATTACAGGGTCGAGCCACCAACCCCAGCCACTTTGTCTTGGATATTACGATCGTTTTGAATAACATTTACCTCTGAAAAATGGGTAAGGGCTACTACAGAAAGCACCTTTAATATGGTTTCGTGGTAACCCTACATGAGACAGCTTACTACATAATATTGATTTATAGTAACGTACACAGTACATGTATATATCCTCCTTTTCTTCAACTAGACGACTGTCGCTGAAGCATCTTATATATATATATATATATATATATATATATATATATATATATATATATATATATATATATATATATATATATATATGTATATATATATATATATATATATATATATATATATATATATATATATATATATATATATATACACACACAATCTATGTGTATGTACATTGATTTATCCGGCGACTCGGAGGCCTGGGCTGTAGGATGGCTTGAGGTGGGGATCACTGCTGCAGGACTCCTCATGGCGATTGGGTGTCCGCACTAAGCTCGGCAACAATCACGCCCGAGAGAGAGCAGTCTGTAGCATCCTTGCCAATATAATCAGACAGACCTTTTCAACAGAAAATATCTCTCCAAAATATAATATAACCAAAAAAACTAATAAATTACAACTACTGTACATTATATCAGTTGCGTTTATTGTTGTATATAGTCTCTCATCACTGCTTTCCATACAGACATGTATATTATACATGTATACTTATTCTTTCTAAGCCTGGCCGTTCTTGACTTCTTGAGAACGGCCGTATTGATCCTGACCCTGGTGCAAGCATCGAGTTAAAGAAGTTAGACAAGCCTTTCAGTTCACTTAGTTTACAGCCTCTGTAGATTGCTTGAACAATATATAGCCAATACATTTTACACACTTTTATTGAATAGCTTTAGTCAATGCACAACAACACTCTATGGAAGCAGAAAAAGATACAGGGAATTGAGAAAATACCAGCATGAGGTTTTACCTTACGCATCTTGCATTTATAAAGATATAAGCTACTGTGTGAAGGCATAAAAGGACGAAGTCTGGCTGTTCAGGTGAGGCTACTACAGGCCGCCCACTCTCGGGCGTGATCCCACTACTGCTCCACACGGGTGCTTTAGGCTGCTGGGTTCACACCTCCTTAGTCAACCTGGACGTTCCTGGCTCCCCAAGGACGCCCATATTGATGCCGAGCTTAGTGCGGACACCCAATCACCATGAGGAGTCCTGCAGCAGTGATCCCCACCTCAAGCCATCCTACAGCCCAGGCCTCCGAGTCGCCGGATTACAGAGTCGAGCCACCGACCCCAGCCAATGGTGGTTGCATGATAACGTCCTCTTTAACAGCAAAACTTTTTCA
Organism: Penaeus vannamei; assembly: GCF_042767895.1. Classification (NCBI taxonomy): domain Eukaryota; kingdom Metazoa; phylum Arthropoda; class Malacostraca; order Decapoda; family Penaeidae; genus Penaeus; species Penaeus vannamei. Next base: position 2,181,880 of record NC_091580.1, read on the forward strand.
TTTCTACTGAGATATTGTTCTGCTTAGGAAATACATCTAGAATTGATCTTTTTATATCATACATATACACACGCAAATATACATGCACACAGAGGCACAAGCACACTCACAAAGATAGATACACTATATATACATATACACACAAACGCACATGTATATATGCATACTATTAAGATCTCATTCATGGAACGTGTCCATCAAGAGAGGTCTCCACATACAAGAATTGGCTAAATGAAGTTTCAGTATAGAATTACAGCGGCTGGGGTCGGTGGCTCGACTCTGTAATCCGGCGACTCGGAGGCCTGGGCTGTAGGATGGCTTGAGGTGGGGATCACTGCTGCAGGACTCCTCATGGTGATTGGGTGTCCGCACTAAGCTCGGCATCAATATGGGCGTCCTTGGGGAGCCAGGGACGTCCAGGTTGACTAAGGAGGTGTGAACCGGGCCAGGGGGGAAACCCAGCAGCCAAAAGCACCCGTGTGGAGCAGTAGTGGGATCACGCCCGAGAGTGGGCGGCCTGCAGTATCCCTGCTAACTGAACCAGACTTAGTCCTTTTGTGTAACAGTATCTTTAACTGATTTACATTTTTGTTTATCTCGCAATTTATTTTGTTTTTGATTACTGTATATACACATATAGATGTGTGTGTGTGAACATGAATGTGCATATACATATATGTATGATATATTTTCTGACATTCAAGTATGTATTTTTATTTTACAAACTCTACATTTGCGATTTTTTTCAACTTTGTTTTCATTTTCTCGAAAATGTACTTTACTGGATCGCAAAAAGAAAGGGATTGAAATTTATTGGACGCGTTATGAACTTTTTGAGATCAAATATTTTTCAATTTATCAATACTACAGTATGCAGGATTTATTTCTCTGTGTTGTCCAAAGTTAGGTATATGCTTAAGAGTACATAGTATATATACATATGCACACATGTGCATATACCTAAATATACACACAGAATGTAAACATAATCATGTTTACAATTCTTCCGCGACAGTCTTCCGATTCAACGAAGAGAGCAACTGTAGGGTATCAAATCCCAAGGGTATCTTTATGATTCATCATGATTCATAACGTACATATTTTCCCTTTAATATTATCAACGAAAATTAATATACTTCTTCCCTCAACTTTTCGTGCTTATTCCGTTTTCAAAGAACTTTATCATGGAAAAAATATTCAAAAGGATCTTAATATCCAGCTCAGAGTGGCTGGGGTTGGTGGCTCGACCCTGTAATCCGGCGACTCGGAGGCCTGGGCTGTAGGATGGCTTGAGGCGGGGATCACCGCTACAGGCTTACTCGTGATGAAAAAGAATCCACACTGACCTCGGCATCAATATGGGCGCCCTTGGTGAGCAAGGGACGTCCAGGTTGACTGAGCAAGTGTGAACCTGGCCAATGGTACAAATTACGGTCAAAATCGCCAGGTTCAAAGTAAAATTGCGTCCAGGAGTGAGAAGTCTGTAGTAACCTTGCCAACAGAATCAGACTTGGTCCTTTTAAAGCCTAATTCCTAAACAGTTGACTGTCTTTTGAAAATATCGGCATCTAATTATGGAACACAGGACCATTATTGAAATAGCTTACAGAGTAAGTTGCGTCTCTATGTCTTGGGAAATATGTCTATAATTTGTGGATTTTTTTCTTTTACATTTACATAATATCTGAGTTTGTTTCACCACACACACACACACACACACACACACACACACACACACACACACACACACACGTGTACATGTATTTATCTATGTATGCATGTACGAATTACCATACATGTATAGAGAGGTATTCAGTCCTCTCTTTCTTTCTGTCTGTCTCTTTCTGTTACTTTGGCACATACATATACATGTATGTATGTATATATAGATTTTACCTATATATATATATATATATATATATATATATATATATATATATATATATATATATATATATATATATATATGCATATGATGCATGCACTCGTAATGTAGCTATGAACGAATTTATGTTTATATAATCATGGGTGTGAGTGTTTTAGTGCATTTCACATATATTCCAAAACAATGCAAGGTTAGTGCAGACACTTTGTCATCATGAGTAATCCTCTAACAGTCACGTCAATACAGCAAGACAGAATAATTAACTTGCATCTCAGAAAGATTTCATGTCTCTTGTAAACAATAATTATAAATAGCACTAGTCTTAGCTCATGAAAAATATAAAACACATACAGTTAACTCATCAGAATTGTAAAAGTATTGCACATATGTACTCACAGAAAAACACAGGCACACACACACACACACACACACACACACATATATATATATATATATATATATATATATATATATATATATATATATATATATATATATATATATATATATATATATATATATATATATATATATGCCAAATCACGTGCATGTATGCAAGTACACTCGTGCAACATAGTCATTACCTGCATATAAATACATGTATAAAACACACAAATATACATATGTATATTATAATGATATTTTATATATATGTCCATATATATATATATATATATATATATATATATATATATATATATATATATATATTACATACATAACCATGTATATATATTTATGTATGGGTATGTTTAAAAAGCTTATTGTCGACGAAACTGTCGTAAAAGTTTGCTTAAAGGAAATACTGATGTTTCAAATCTACTACACAAATTTCCAGGTAAAACCAAAATTTACATAAAAGGTTTTAAAGCAATTATTTAATTTCCGATACACGTACACATATTGAAATACTTCCTTTAAGGTAAAGGGCATTACCTAAAAATATACTAAGTAAAAGGGCTAAGTCTGGTTCTGCTAGCAGGGCTACTGCAGGCCGCCCACTCTAGGGCGTGATCCCACTACTGCTCCACACGGGTGCTTTTGGCTGCTGGGTTTCCCCCCTGGCCCGGTTCACACCTCCTTAGCCAACCTGGACGTCCCTGGCTCCCCAAGGACGCCCATATTGATGTCGAGCTTAGTGCGGACACCCAATCACCATGAGGAGTCCTGCAGCAGTGATCCCCACCTCAAGCCATCCTACAGCCCAGGCCTCCGAGTCGCCGGATTACAGAGTCGAGCCACCGACCCCAGCCGCTGTAATTCTATACTGAAACTTCATTTAGTCATACTTCACCTGCAATCAGCATATAATACTTGTATTTCAACCAGACTTTGCTTCCACAATGACTTTATATATATATAGTAAAACTATATTGAATCATATACCAATTCTTGTACATGTAGAACTCTCTTAATGGACACATTTAATGAATGAGATCTTATTGTTATGTACATATACATGCGTGTTTGTGTGTATATGTACATGTATGTATATATGCATCTGCTAATATATATATATATATATATATATATATATATATATATATATATATATATATATATATACATATATATACATCTATCTATCTATCTATCTATCTATCTCTCTATCTATCTATCTATCTATCTATCTATCTATCTATCTATCTATCTATCTATCTATCTATATATATATATATATATACATATGTAATTTATCTGTCTCTCTGTGTTTGTGTTTATGTGTGTATGTAAGTGTGCATGTGGATTTGCAAGTGAATATGTATGCATATATAAAAAGTTCAATTCTAGATGTATTTCGTAAGCAGAACAATATTTCATTAGAAATGAAAACGTCCCAAATGCTTTGTTGTTCAAAAGGACGTTATCATGCAACCACCGTTGGCTGGGGTCGGTGGCTCGACTCTGTAATCCGGCGACTCGGAGGCCTGGGCTGTAGGATGGCTTGAGGTGGGGATCACTGCTGCAGGACTCCTCATGGTGATTGGGTGTCCGCACTAAGCTCGGCATCAATATGGGCGTCCTTGGGGAGCCAGGGACGTCCAGGTTGACTAAGGAGGTGTGAACCGGGTCAGGGGGGAAACCCAGCAGCCAAAAGCACCCGTGTGGAGCAGTAGTGGGATCACGCCCGAGAGTGGGCGGCCTGTAGTAGCCTCACCTGAACAGCCAGACTTCGTCCTTTTATGCCTTCACACAGTAGCTTATAGCTTTATAAATGCAAGATGCCTCAGATGAAAATCTCATTCGGATATTTTCTCAATTCCTTGTAACTCTTTTTCTGCTTCCACAGAATGTTGTTGTGCATTGACTAAAGCTATACAATTAAAGTGTGATATGATATTGTCCTGTAAAATGTACAGGCTATATACTGTTTAAGCACTCTACAGAGGCTGTAAACCAGGTGAACTGAAAGGCTTGACTAACTTCTTTAACTCGATGCTTACACCAAGGTCAGGATCAATACGGCCGTTCTCAAGAAGTCAGGAACGGCCAGGCTTAGAAAGAATACGTATATATGTATAATATACATGTCTGTATGAAAATCTATGAAGAGAGACTATACACAGCAATAAACGCAACTGGTATAATATACAGTAGTTGTAAAATATCACTCTTTTTTGTATTATATTTTGGAGAGAGATATTGTCAGTTGAAAAAATTAAAATTTGTTCAGACGTTATAAGGTCTGAGTCTGATTATATTGGCAAGGATGCTACGGACTGCTCTCTCTCGGGCGTGATTGGTGCCGAGATTAGTGCGGACACCCAATCACCATGAGGAGTCCTGCAGCAGTGATTCCCACCTCAAGCCATCCTACAGCCCAGGCCTCCGAGTCGCCGGAGAAATTAATGTACATACACATGGATTGCATGTATATATATATACTGATGTGTACAAAATGTGTTCAAAATGCTTCTGCGACAGTCGTCTAGTTGAAGCAAAGGAGCAGAAATATACTGTGTACGTTACTATAAATCAATATTATGTACTAATCTGTCTCATGTAGGGTTACCACGAAACCACATTAAAGGTGCTTTCTGTAGCAGCCCTTACCCATTTTTCAGAGGAAAATGTTATTCAAAACGATCGTAATATCCAAGACAAAGTGGCTGGGGTTGGTGGCTCGACCCTGTAATCCGGCGACTCGGAGGCCTGGGCTGTAGGATGGCTTGAGGCGGGGATCACCGCTACAGGCTTACTCGTGATGAAAAAGAATCCGCACTGACCTCGGCATCAATATGGGCGCCCTTGGTGAGCAAGGGACGTCCAGATTGACTGAGCAAGTGTGAACCTGGCCAATGGTACAAATTACGGTCAAAATCGCCAGGTTCAAAGTAAAATTGCATCCAGGAGTGAGAAGTCTGTAGTAACCTTGCCAACATAATCAGACTTGGTCCTTTTAAAGCCTAATTTCTAAACAATTGATTTTCTTTTGAAAATATTGGCATCTAATTATGGAACACGGGGACATTATGTGAATAGCTTACAGAGTAAACTGCGTCTGTAAGTTTTGGGAAATATGTCTATAATTTATGGATTTTATTTTCTTTTATATTCACATATCTGAGTTTGTTTCACCACACACACACATACACGTGTACATCTATTTATCTAAGTATGCATGTAGGAATAATCATATATGTATAGAGAGGTATTCATTCCTCTCTTTCTTTTTATCCGTCTCTCTCTCTGTTACTTTGTCACATACATATACATGT
>NC_091580.1:2193145-2258145 GCF_042767895.1 Penaeus vannamei
TTTTTCCTCGGAGAAAGGGGGTGGGGGAGGCAGCTACACAAAGCACGCTCGTCTTAAATAACACTTTCTTTTTCCTGCTTTGAAATTGGAGAAATCACACAAATTTGAAGGAAGGAGTATATCAATCTAGAGTTGTAATGTCATTAAAGGGAAAATTATGTCCATTTTCAATTAGAATGAATCGTATGGATATCCTTGGGAATTGATACCCTACAGTATATCTTACAGGATATTTCTGCTCTCTTGGTTGAACCCGAAGACTGTCGCGGAAGCATTCTAAAAATGTTTAAACATGCATTCTGTGCATATATAAGTATATGTATATGTGTGTATATGTCTATCTGCTATGTACTCACATAGTATATAGACAACACAGAGAAGCAAATCCTGCATACTGTTGCATTTATAAATTAAAAATAATGGATTACAGTGCTAGTGACATAATCTCAGCAATCCCTTTTCGTTTTCGAGAAAATGAAACAAAGTAAATACAAAATCGAGTTTATAAATACAATTCTATTGATCCGTATATAATTTTATAGGAAGAATTATTGCAATCTAGGTACAGACACGTATAGGAATTACTGTTTCAGTTCGTTTTCCATTTCTGATGAGCTCTTTCGGACAAAATAGATTGCGAGATAAACTGAATTGATATAAATCAGTTAAATATTTTGTTACATAAAAGGACCAAGTCTTGTTCTGTATGATATGCTAATTGTAGGTGAAGTATGACTAAATGAAGTTTCAGTATAGAATTACAGCGGCTGGGGTCGGTGGCTCGACCCTGTAATCCGGCGACTCGGAGGCCTGGGCTGTAGGATGGCTTGAGGTGGGGATCACTGCTGCAGGACTCCTCATGCTGATTGGGTGTCCGCACTAAGCTCGGCATCAATATGGGCGTCCTTGGGGAGCCAGGGACCTCCAGGTTGACTAAGGAGGTGTGAACCGGGCCAGGGGGGAAACCCAGCAGCCTAAAGCACCCGTGTGGAGCAGTAGTGGGATCACGCCCGAGAGTGGGCGGCCTGCAGTAGCCTTGCCAGAACAGCTAGACATCGTCCTTTTAGCTGTATAAGTACACGACGCCTTATATGAATATAAGTATTATTATATAAGTATTAATGGTATTATCTCAATCGCTTGTACTTTCCTTTATGCTTACGCCTGCCTTTGCCAACCCTGGGGTCGCCAAGACCTCAACATGGTCAATTCTCTATTTTTATGGGTTTCCAGCATATAAATAATGTCGTTTGCTATGACTTGTTTGTGTAAACCAGGGTTTGCAGCTCTAACTGCCATAAAAAAAAACAGAAATCGGTTGCAACGTGACCATGATTTGAGGATAACACTTTCTGCAACTGAACCAATTATGATTGGGGTCGCCTTAAAAAAATAAAAAAGGGAACCACTGGGGGGAAACCCAGCAGCCAAAAGCACCCGTGTGGAGCAGTAGTGGGATCACGCCCGAGAGTGGGCTGCCTGCAGTAGCCTTGCTAACAGAACCAGACTTAGCCCTTTTACTTAGTATATTTTTAGGCAATGCCCTTTATCTCAAAGGAAGTATTTTAATATGTGTACATGTATCGGAAATTAAGTAATTCCTTTAAAGCCTTTTATGTATATTGTGGTTTTACCTGAAAAATTGTGTAGTAGATTTAAAACATCAGTATTTCCTCTAAGCAAACTTTTACGACAGTTTCCTCGACAATAAGCTTCTTAAACATACCGATGCATAAATATATATACATGGTTATGTATGTAATATATATATGAACATATATAAAAAAATCATAATATACATATGTATATTTGTATGTTGTTGTAAATGTGTTTATATGCAGGTAATGACTATGTTGTATGAGTGTGTTTGCATGCATGCATGCTTGCATGTGAATTGGTATATATATCTATGCGCCTGTGTTTTTCTGCAAGTACATATGTGCAATACTTTTGCAATTCTGATTAGAGTTAACTGTATGTATTTTATATTTTTAATGAGCTTATACTGTAGTGCTATTGATAATTATTGTTTATAAGAGACATGAAATCTTTCTGAGATGCAAGTTAATTATTCTATCTTGCTGTTTTGTGTGTGTCTTGAGGTGGGGATCACTGCTAGAGGATTACTCATGATGACAAAGTGTCTGCACTAACCTTGCATTGTTTTGGAATATATGTGAAATGCTATAAAACACTCACATCCATAATTATATAGAAACATTCGTCCATAATTACATTACGAGTGAATGCATCATATATATATATATATATATATATATATATATATATATATATATATATATATATATATATATATATATATATACAGCCCAGGCCTCCGAGTCGCCGGATTACAGGGTCGAGCCACCAACCCCAGCCACTTTGTCTTGGATATTACGATCGTTTTGAATAACATTTTCCTCTGAAAAATGGGTAAGGGCTGCTACAGAAAGCACCTTTAATGTGGTTTCGTGGTAACCCTACATGAGACAGCTTACTACATAATATTGATTTATAGTAACGTACACAGTACATGTATATATGCTCCTTTGCTTCAACTAGACGACTGTCGCAGAAGCATTTTGAACACATTTTGTACACACGGGTATATATATACATACAATATATGTGTATATACATTAATTTATTCGGCGATTCGGAGACCTGGGTTATAGGATGGTTTGATGTGGGGATCACTGCTGCAGGACTCCTCATGGTGATTGGGTGTCCGCACTAAGCTCGGCATCAACCACGCCCGAGAGAGAGCAGTCCGTAGCATCCTTGCCAATATAATCAGACAGACCTTTTAACGTCTGAACAAATTTTCCTTTTTCAACAGAAAATATCTCTCCAAAATATAATATAAGCAAAAAGACTAATAAATTACAACTACTGTACATTATATCAGTTGCGTTTATTGTTGTATATAGTCTCTCATCACTGCTTTTCATACAGACATGTATATTATACATATATACGTATCCTTTCTAAGCCTGGCCGTTCCTGACTTCTTGAGAACGGCCGTATTGATCCTGACCCTGGTGCAAGCATCGAGTTAAAGAAGTTAGACAAGCCTTTCAGTTCACTTAGTTTACAGCCTCTGTAGAGTGCTTAAACAATATATAGCCAATACATTTTCCACACTTTAATTGTATAGCTTTAGTCAATGCACAACAACACTCTGTGGAAGCAGAAAAAGATACAGAGAATTGAGAAAATACCGCATGAGGTTTTATCTTACGCATCTTGCATTTATAAAGATATAAGCTACTGTGTGAAGGCATAAAAGAACGCAGTCTGGCTGTTCAGGTGAGGCTACTACAGGCCACTCACTCTCGGGCGTGATCCCACTACTGCTCCACACGGGTGCTTTTGGCTGCTGGGTTTCCCCCCTGGCCCGGTTTACACCTCCTTAGTCAACCTGGACGTCCCTGGCTCCCCAAGGACGCCCATGTTGATGTCGAGCTTAGTGCGGACAATCACCATGAGGAGTCCTGCAGCAGTGATCCCCACCTCAAGCCATCCTACAGCCCAGGCCTCCGAGTCGCCGGATTACAGAGTCGAGCCACCGACCCCAGCCGTAATGAGGCGGCTCTTGATATGGATTTGATCATAAGGATAGGTAGTTTGAAAAGGGCTGACAATTGATAAAGCTATCAATATACATATATGTGTGCATGTATGTATGTATATGTATATGTATTAAATAGTCATATTTATTTGAGTATACTTTAGAATTAAGTATATCTATCTATCTATGTATGCATATATACATGTTTATGCATATATCTAGCTACTTATATATTCAACAAGAGAAAGAGGCAGACAGGTAAAAATACATATACACATCCATTTGAAATATTTGTGAAATGCTATAGAACACAATCACCAATAATCATATAAAAACATATTAACACATGCATAATTGCATTGCGAGTGCATGTATCAGATGGATATATATAGGTATAACTGTATATGCATATAAACTACATGTATATTTATGTATGTATGTGTATAAATACTCGTACGTGGATACATATATACATAAATATATACATGCACACATAGTTAAATATAAATATGTATACATATATACACACCCACACACATCCTTATATATATATATATATATATATATATATATATATATATATATATATATATATATATATATATATATATATATATATATAAAGGCATACACACAATCACACACATACGTACAGCACACACACAGATATATACATCTATGTGTGTGTGTGTGCGTGGATAATAAAACTAACAATAAATTGTAGGTTTTAGGCTTTAAAAGGACTAAGTCTGATTATGTCGGCAAGGTTACTACAGACTTCTCACTCCTGGACGCAATTTTACTTTGAACCTGGCGATTTTGACCGTAATTTGTACCATTGGCCAGGTTCACACTTGCTCAGTCAACCTGGACGTCCCTTGCTCACCAAGGGCGCCCATATTGATGCCGAGGTCAGTGCGGATTCTTTTTCATCACGAGTAAGCCTGTAGCGGTGATCCCCGCCTCAAGCCATCCTACAGCCCAGGCCTCCGAGTCGCCGGATTACAGGGTCGAGCCACCAACCCCAGCCACTTTGTCTTGGATATTACGGTCGTTTTGAATAACATTTTCCTCTGAAAAATGGGTAAGGGCTGCTACAGAAAGCACCTTTAATGTGGTTTCGTGGTAACCTTACATAAGACAGCTTACTACATAATATTGATTTATAGTAACGTACACAGTACATGTGTATATGCTCCGTTGCTTCAACTAGACGACTGTCGCAGAAGCATTTTGAACACATTTTGTACACATGAGTATATATATATATATATATATATATATATATATATATATATATATATATATATATGTATATATATATATACATATATATATACATACATTCTATGTGTATATACATTAATTTATTCGGCGACTCGGAGACCTGGGTTATAGGATGGCTTGATGTGGGGATCACTGCTGCAGGACTCCTCATGGTGATTGGGTGTCCACACTAAGCTCGGCAACAATCACGCCCGAGAGAGAGCAGTCCGTAGCATCCTTGCCAATATAATCAGACAGACCTTTTAAAGTCTGAACAAATTTTTCAACAGAAAATATCTCTCCAAAATATAATATAACAAAAAAGAGTAATAAATTACAACTACTGTACATTATATCAGTTGCATTTTGTATTGTATATAGTCTCTCATCACTGCTTTTCATACAGACATGTATATTATACATATATACGTATTCTTTCTAAGCCTGGCCGTCCCTGACTCCTTGAGAACGGCCGTATTGATCCTGACCCTGGTGCAAGCATCGAGTTAAAGAAGTTAGGCAAGCCTTTCAGTTCACCTGGTTTACAGCCTTTGTAAATTGCTTAAACAGTATATAACCTGTACATTTTACAGGGCAGTATCATATCACACTTTAATTGTATCAGTTTAGTCAATGCACAACAACACTATGGAAGCAGAAAAAGAGTTACAAGGAATTGAGAAAATATCCGAATGAGATTTTCATCTGAGGCATCTTGCATTTATAAAGCTATAAGCTACTGTGTGAAGGGATAAAAGGACGATGTCTGGCTGTTCAGGTGAGGCTACTAGAGGCCGCCCACTCTCGGGCGTGATCCCACTACTGCTCCACACGGGTGCTTTTGGCTGCTGGGTTTCCCCCCTGACCCGGTTCACACTTCCTTAGCCAACCTGGACGTCCCTGGCTCCCCAAGGACGCCCATATTGATGCCGAGCTTAGTGCGGACACCCAATCACCATGAGGAGTCCTGCAGCAGTGATCCCCACCTCAAGCCATCCTACAGCCCAGGCCTCCGAGTCGCCGGATTACAGAGTCGAGCCACCGACCCCAGCCAATGGTGGTTGCATGATAACGTCCTTTTGAACAACAAAACATTTGGGACGTTTTCATTTCTAATGAAATATTGTTCTGCTTACGAAATACATCTAGAACTGAACTTTTTATATATGCATACATATTCACTTGCAAATACACATGCACACTTACATGCACACAGAGTCACAAACACACTCACAGAGACAGATACACTACATATACATATATATATACATTAGCAGATGCTTATATACATGCACATACATATACACACAAGAGAGCTCTACACATACAAGAATTGGTATATGATTCAATATAGTTTTACTATATATATTAAATCATTGTGGAAGCAAAGGCTGGTTGAAATACAAGTATGATATACTGATTGCAGGTGAGGTATGGCTAAATGAAGTTTCAGTATAAAATTACAGCGGCTGGGGTTGGTGGCTCGACTCTGTAATCCGGCGACTCGGAGGCCTGGGCTGTAGGATGGCTTGAGGTGGGGATCACTGCTGCAGGACTCCTCATGGAGATTGGGTGTCCGCACTAAGCTCGGCATCGATATGGACGTCCTTGGGGAGCCAGGGACGTCCAGGTTGACTAAGGAGGTGTGAACCGGGCCAGGGGGGAAACCCAGCAGCCAAAAGCACCCGTGTGGAGCAGTAGTGGGATCACGCCCGAGAGTGGGCGGCCTGCAGTAGCCTTGCCAATAGAATCAGACTCGGTCCTTTTATACAATAGTAACGTCAGCTGATTTATACTGATACCATTTACTCACAGAAGATATCTCATTCTGAATGCGCATGTCAAAAATGAAGTGATTCCTTTAAGTTTCTCTTGCAAAGATTTTACCTGAAAAGATATGTATCGTTGAATTGAAATTGGATTACTTCCCCTAAGTATCTTTTTCAAGCATATTTTTATTACGATTTCTTCGGCAATAAGCTTTTCAGACACATATTTACATATGATTATATATTCACACATTTATATGTTTATACATATATAATACGTATGTGTATATGTAATATATATATATATATATATATATATATATATATATATATATATATATATATATATATATATCCACATCATATTCATATGTATAAATGTTTCTATATAGGATATATACTTATATACATATGCATGTGTATGTTCATGTGTATATGTTTATCCACTTTAAGGGTATATAAGTGTGTGCAATACTTGTGAGAACTTGATGTCGATGTATGACGTATCGTTTTCAGAAACTAATACTGTAGTGTGTATTGTGTAAGTAACGTCTTTCCCAAACGAGAAATATATTTCTTTGATATATCAATCATATATCAAAGAAACAAACCAAATATAGGAATAAATAATTGAACTTGTATGTGCGTAAAATTAATCAATAAATAAATGAATAAATAATGTGTGTAAAATGATGAATTGCTGACATCTTAAGCTACCATACTTGGTGTATGATGAATCTCATAGGTAGATAGGGAAATATTTTACAATAGACATGAAGTTCTTCTGACTCTGAAGTTAATTAGGCTACGAGTTGCATCTTAAAGCGGCTGGGGTCGGTGGCTCGACCCTGTAATCCGGCGACTCGGAGGCCTGGGCTACAGGATGGCTTGAGATGGGGATCACTGCTAGAGGATTACTCATGATGACACAGTGTCCGCACTAACCTTGGCATCAATATGGGCGCCCTTGGTGAGCAAGGGACGTCCAGGTTGACTGAGGAAGTGTGTACGGGCCGGCGGGGACACAGCACAGCCAAAAGCACCCATGAGGAGAAGTGGAATCACGCCCGAGAGAGAGCAGTCCGTAGCATCCTTGCCAATATAATCAGACTTAGTCCTTTTAAATCCTGAACTTCCTCTCCCCAAACTGCAATACAAACGAAAAAAAACTGAGTGATGAATTACAATTAATGTACCTGATATCAGTTGCGTTTATTACTGTATATAATCTAGTATTGTTGACTTTCATAGACATGTATATTATACATATCTACATATCCTTAGTAAGCTTGGCCGTTCTTGACTCCTTAAAGATGGCCGTATTGACCCCAACCCTGATCCAAGCATCGAGCTCGTTAGACAAGCCTTTTAGTTCATCTAGTTTACAGCTCTGTAGACTGCTTAAACATTATATAGCCCGTACTTCTGCATGAAAGTATCGTATCACACTTTAGTTGTATCACTTTAGTCAGTGCTAAAGTGATTGAGAAAACATCCTCATGAGATTTTCCTCCAAGGCATCGTGCATTTATATAGCTATAAGCTACTGAGGTCTGGATGTTCAGGTAAGGCTTCTACAGGCCGCTCACTCCCGGGCGCGATCCCACTACTGCTCGACGCGGGTGCTTTTGACTCTGGCCCGGTTCTCGCCTCATCCCAGGCCCCCGACTCGCCGCATCACAGGGTCGAGCCCGACCTCATCCGACGCTGGTTGCATGACTTCCATTTTACTGTTGAAATATTGATCTACTTAGTATATACCTCTAGGATTTTACTGTTTGTATAGAGATACATATACATACAAGAACATACGAATACACATGCACGCAGAGGCACAAACACACACGCAGACACAGATACACATATTCGCTACACACACACACACACACACACATTGATTTATGTATACACAGCAACGCATCCATATTTATACATATACATAAAGGCACAAACACCTATGTGAATATATATATGTACATATATACACACTGCTGGGGTTGGTGCAGGACCTGTCACGTGGATTGGGCATCCGCGTTAAGTTCGGCATCAATAAGGGCGTCCTTGGGGAGCCAGGGACGTTGGCTAGGGAGGTGTGACCCGGGCCGAGGAGAGAGGGTAGTAGCCAAAAGCACTCGTATTGGGACCACGCCCGAGAGTGAGCGGCCTGCAATAGCCTCGCCAGCAGAAGCTGTCTTGCGCCTTTTAAATAACATTATCTAAATTAATTCCCATTAATGAGAATTATCCAGAACTGATGGATATGCTTATAAGAAAAATCAATCCTGTACATTTTTTTGCGGAAATTGATTTCACTTGAAATGTTCTGTATATTTCGAATAAAATTGGATTACATTTCAAAGCATTTTTTTTCTATAACAATCAGAAACCCTGTAAATAAGGAATATATAACGCAACTCACATATGCAATACAAAGTATAATAATGGGTGTGTGAAAAGCTATCATATACAGTGCATGGCGTCTGATTTGTACAACAGATAAGAAACCTGAGCCACTCTTTATGGCATTCAAACTTATTTTAAAGCGGCTGGGGTTGGTGGCTCGACCCTGTAATCCGGCGACTCGGAGGCCTGGGCTGTAGGATGGCTTGAGGCGGGGATCACCGCTACAGGCTTACTCGTGATGAAAAAGAATCCGCACTAACCTCGGCATCAGTATGGGCGTCCTTGGTGAGCAAGGGACGTCCAGGCTGACCGAGGAAGTGTGCACGGGCCGGCAGGGACACAGCACAGCCGAAAGCACCCATGACGAGAAGTGGAATCACGCCCGAGAGAGAGCAGTCCGTAGCATCTTTGCAAACATAACTAGACTTTGTTCTTTTTTAACGTCTGAACCTATTTTTTCTATACTTTTCCTTTCAGCAGAATATAACAAAAAAGGAAGCATTACGTTACAACCGCTGTACATTATACATGTTGCGTTGATCACTTTTCTTATTCTGTTATCATCGACCTTTCATCTAGGTATGTATACCATACTTATTTACATTTCCTTAATCATCCTATGCTCCACGTATTGATCCTGAACCCGGCACACACATCGAGTTCAACAAGTTAAACAGGCCTTTCAATTTACATGGTTTGCACACTGTAGATTGCTTTATACTCCATGTGGTAGAGAAAATATAAAAAGGAGATATTTGATTAAGGCTTATTAAGACGGTTATAAACTACTGTGTGAAGGGATAAAAGGACGAAATCTAGCTGTTCTGGCAAGGCTACTGCAGGCCGCCCACTCTCGGGCGTGATCCCACTACTGTTCCACACGGGTGCTTTTGGCTGCTGGTTTTGCCCCTGGCCCGGTTCACACCGCCGTAGTCAACCTGTACGTCCCTGTGTATATCTATTTACTTATATCTATCTATCTATCTATCTATCTATCTATCTATCTATCTATCTATCTATCTATCTATATATATATATATACATTGTGTGTGTGTACATATATACATATATGTATGTTTATAAAGGTTATATATTCACACACACACACACACACACACACACACACACACACACACACACACACACACACACATATAAATATATATATATATATATATATATATATATATATATATATATATATATATATATGTGTGTGTGTGTGTGTGTGTGTGTGTGTGTGTGTGTGTGTGTGTGTCTGTGTGTGTGTGTGTGTGTCTGTGTGTGTGTGTGTGTGTGTGTGTGTG
This sequence comes from Penaeus vannamei, assembly GCF_042767895.1. NCBI lineage: Eukaryota > Metazoa > Arthropoda > Malacostraca > Decapoda > Penaeidae > Penaeus > Penaeus vannamei. Next base: position 2,203,462 of record NC_091580.1, read on the forward strand.
TGTGTGTGTGTGTGTGTGTGTGTGTGTGTGTGTGTGTGTGCATACTGTGATTAAACATAACATGAAAAACAGAGAACACATATTTAGATGGATAAATAGACAGGTTGGTAGATAGATATATGGCTCTACAGAAAAAGAAACAGAGAGAAAGTACATACTCCTTGCATTAATTTTATGAATACATACATACATTTATGTAGAGACAGATCGATCGACAGAATGAAAGGCAGATGTACAGGGAGAAGACAGGAGGTGGAAGAAAGACGGACAAACAGGCAGAGAGACTGAAATGTGAACACTTACAGATGCTTCCTTCTCTGTAACTGGTTCAGATAATGCCTTCATATCCCATGATTAGGTATTTATAGTTCCCAATGTTTGGTAATCTACATAGAATTTAGAATGTAAAAGGACTAAGTCTGATTCTGTTGGCAAGGTTACTACAGACTTCTCACTCCTGGACGCAATTTTACTTTGAACCTGGCGATTTTGACCGTAATTTGTACCATTGGCCAGGTTCACACTTGCTCAGTCAACCTGGACGTCCCTTGCTCACCAAGGGCGCCCATATTGATGCCGAGGTCAGTGCGGATTCTTTTTCATCACGAGTAAGCCTGTAGCGGTGATCCCCGCCTCAAGCCATCCTACAGCCCAGGCCTCCGAGTCGCCGGATTACAGGGTCGAGCCACCAACCCCAGCCGCTTTGTCTTGGATATTACGATCGTTTTGAATAACATTTTCCTCTGAAAAATGGGTAAGGGCTGCTACAGAAAGCACATTTAATGTGGTTTCGTGGTAACCCTACATGAGACAGCTTAGTACATAATATTGATTTATAGTAACGTACACAGTATATTTCTGCTCCTTTGCTTCAACTAGACGTCTGTCGCAGAAGCATTTTGAATACATTTTGTACACACGGGTATATATATACATACAATATATGTGTATATACATTAATTTATCTGTCTCTGTGAGTGTGTTTGTGACTCTGTGTGCATGGTAGTGTGCATGTGTATTTGCAAGTGAATATGTATGCATATATAAAAAGTTCAATTCTAGATGTATTTCCTTAGCAGAACAATATTTCATTAGAAATGAAAACGTCCCAAATGTTTTGTTGTTCAAAAGGACGTTCTCATGCAACCACCATTGGCTGGGGTCGGTGGCTCGACTCTGTAATCCGGCGACTCGGAGGCCTGGGCTGTAGGATGGCTTGAGGTGGGGATCACTGCTGCAGGACTCCTCATGGTGATTGGGTGTCCGCACTAAGCTCGGCATCAATATGGGCGTCCTTGGGGAGCCAGGGACGTCCAGGTTGACTAAGGAGGTGTGAACCGGGCCAGGGGGGGAAACCCAGCAGCCAAAAGCACCCGTGTGGAGCAGTAGTGGGATCACGCCCGAGAGTGGGTGGCCTGCAGTAGCCCAGTTAACAGAACCAGACTTAGCCCTTTTATTTAGTAATATTTTTTAGATAATGCCCTTTATCTCAAAGGAAGTATTTTAATATGTGTACGTGTATCGGAAATTAAGTAATTCCTTTAAAACCTTTTATGTATATTGTGGTTTTACCTGAAAAATTGTGTAGTAGATTTAGAACATCAGTATTTCCTCTAAGCAAACTTTTACGACAGTTTCCTCGACAATAAGCTTCTTAAACATACCCATGCATAAATATATATACATGGTTATGTATGTAATATATATATGAACATATATAAAAAAATCATTATAATATACATATGTATATTTGTATGTTGTTGTACATGTGTTTATATGCAGGTAATGACTATGTTGTATGAGTGTGTTTGCATGCATGCGAATTGGTATATATATCTATGCGCCTGTGTTTTTCTGCAAGTACATATGTGCAATACTTTTGCAATTCTGATTAGAGTTAACTGTATGTATTTTACATTTTTAATGAGCTAAGTCTAATGCTATTGATAATTATTGTTTACAAGAGCCATGAAATCTTTCTGAGATGCAAGTTAATTATTCTATCTTGCTGTATTGTGTGTGCCTTGAGGTGGGGATCACTGCTAGAGGATTACTCACGATGACAAAGTGTCTGCACTAACCTTGCATTGTTTTGGGATATATGTGAAATGCTGTAAAACACTCACAACCATAATTATATAGAAACATTCGTCCGTAATTACATTACGAGTGCATGCATCATATATATATATATATATATATATATATATATATATATATATATATATATATATACATATACATATAGGTAAAATCCATATATGCATATAGACATGTAAATGTATGTGACAAAGTAACAGAAAGAGACAAACAGAAAGAAAGAGAGGAATGAATACCTCTCTATACATATATGGTTATTCGTACATGCATACATAGATAAATACATATACACGTATGTGTGTAGTGAAACTAATCCAGATATTATGTGAATATAAAAGAAAAAAAATCCACAAATTATAGACATATTTCCCAAGACTTACAGACGCAACTTAATCCGTAATATATTTCAATAATGATCTCGTGTTCCATAATTAGGTGCCGATATTTTCAAAAGAAATTCAACTGTTTAGAAATTAGGCTTTAAAAGGACCAAGTCTGATTCTGCAAGGTCGCTACACACTTCTCACTCCTGGACGCAATTTTACTTTGAACCTGGCGATTTTGACCGTAATTTGTACCATTGGCCAGGTTCACACTTGCTCAGTCAACCTGGACGTCCCTTGCTCACCAAGGGCGCCCATATTGATGCCGAGGTCAGTGCGGATTCTTTTTCATCACGAGTAAGCCTGTAGCGGTGATCCCCGCCTCAAGCCATCCTACAGCCCAGGCCTCCGAGTCGCCGGATTACAGGGTCGAGCCACCAACCCCAGCCACTCTGAGCTGGATATGAAGATCCTTTTGAATAACACTCCCCCCCCCCCCCCCGTATATGGGCGGGTGAAGGGGCAACGAAAACTCCCTATAAATAGGTTACGCGTGGTACTCTTAACAATGTGTTAAATTTATCCATCAAGCTTATTTCTACTACTGCCTCTTCTGACACAATGAAAAGCTTTGAAATTTTAGTAAGCATACAATTGAAAAAGCTGTATATTTTAACTAATAATGGATATACACACATGAATATGTACACACATACATTCTTCGTATTATCATGTATGAATGTATTCACTATATTCTATATATCCTATGCAACACTTCAGACAACTCGGACGAGTAATCCTGATAAATTATCTGATTACCATGCTAGTGACACGATTTGAAATCGTTCTTAACTATCCAGTATATTTCACTCATTCTGTTTCTGCGATTCACGACTTAACATTTCTGACAAAATGCAATCATACACACACACACAAAACACATGCTCAAATGAAATCGTGGAAACGATTGCTAGCTTATTATTGTGAATTACTATGGTTAAATACAGCTTCAGTATAGAATTACAGCGGCTGGGGTCGGTGGCTCGACTCTGTAATCCGGCGACTCGGAGGCCTGGGCTGTAGGATGGCTTGAGGTGTGGATCACTGCTGCAGGACTCCTCATGGTGATTGAGTGTCCGCACTAAGCTCGGCATCAATATGGGCGTCCTTGGAGAGCCAGGGACGTCCAGGTTGACTAAGGAGGTGTGAACCGGGCCAGGGGGGAAACCCAGCAGCCAAAAGCACCCGTGTGGAGCAGTAGTGGGATCACGCCCGAGAGTGGGTGGCCTGCAGTAGCCTTGCCAGAATAGCTAGACTTCGTCCTTTTATTCCTTCACACAGTAGCTTATAACTATATAAATATACGAAGCCTTATAAAGGTATCTCATGTGGATGTCTTTCCAGCAGAACCAAAAGCACCCATGACGAGAAGTGGAATCACGCCCGAGAGTGAGCAGTCCCTAGCATCCTTGCCAATACAATCAGACTTAGCTTGATAATTATGTTAACCCCTGTATGTGTTGTATTTTCTACAGGCATGTCCTTACACTGAATATACAACTAAAAGAAATCTATAAATTATATTTCCCCGGACTTACAGACGCAGCTTTCTCTGTAATTTAGCAAAATGATCATGTGTTCTCGAATTAGGTGCTGATATTGTCAAAAGACAATAAACTGTTTATAAATCAAACTTTAAAAGGACCAAGTCTGATTCTGTTGACAAGGTCGCTACACACTTCTCTCTCCTGGACGCAATTTTACTTTGAACCTGGCGATTTTGACCGTAATTTGTACCATAGTAAAGTGAATTAGTTAAAGATTCTGTTGTATAAAAGAACCAAGTCTGCATATGTTGACAGGGCTGCTACAGGCCGTCCACTCTCGGGCGTGATCCCACGACTGCTCCACACGGGTGCTTTTGGCTGCTGGGTTTCCCCCCTGGCCCGGTTCACACCTCCTTAGTCAACCTGGACGTCCCTGGCTCCCCAAGGACGTCTATATCGATGCCGAGCTTAGTGCGGACACCCAATCACCATGAGGAGTCCTGCAGCAGTGATCCCCACCTCAAGCCATCCTACAGCCCAGGCCTCCGAGTCGCCGGATTACAGAGTCGAGCCACCGACCCCAGCCGACGGTGCTTGCATGATGTCGTCCTCTTTAACAGCAAAGCGGTTGGCGATGATTTCATTTCCATTATGCTAAACGTCTATCCTCCCTTTCAAGCGATATCTATCACCAATGAAGTTCATAATCTATTAGATATCTCTCTCGCAATGAATCCCTGACTCCACACTTCCATTCACCCAGGTGTAGAGCGATAACTAATTGCATTGTATTGTTTTACTCAATGAATACAATCTAGCTCTGATCCGTTTTTTATTATTATTTTTTTTTTATGATACTTGACTAGGAGGTTCTGCTTAGGAAGATTAGGTTGTGTTTAGCATTAAGTTGTTTTCATATGTATATACATACATATACACTCATACACACACGCACGCACTCATATATATATATACATATACATATGTTTGTGTGTGTATATATGTATAAAATTATACATATATATGTATACATATATATAAATAGTAACACATGCAAAATAAACAAAAATAAAGAAAGTCTTGTTTTCCCCCACCAAAATGCAAGAAAATATCGCACTGACAGTGTACATTGAGAGGTAGGCACACACATGGAATGGAATAGTGATTATACGAAAGAAAGCGTGAAAGGTTTGTATGGTCTGTGGAGTCACTCATGTTTACTAACCAATCTGTATACTAGCGTTTTGAACATTTTACATTTCCAACCGAGATTTGTTAGATACACAAATTTTAGAAGCTGAGACTGGTTGGGAAACCGAGTATGAAATGCTGAATATATAAAAGTCAAATACAGCTTCAGTATAGAATTACAGCGGCTGGGGTCGGTGGCTCGACTCTGTAATCCGGCGACTCGGAGGCCTGGGCTGTAGGATGGCTTGAGGTGGGGATCACTGCTGCAGGACTCCTCATGGTGATTGGGTGTCCGCACTAAGCTCGGCATCAATATGGGCGTCCTTGGGGAGCCAGGGACGTCCAGGTTGACTAAGGAGGTGTGAACCGGGCCAGGGGGGGAACCCAGCAGCCAAAAGCACCCGTGTGGAGCAGTAATGGGATCACGCCCGAGAGTGGGTGGCCTGCAGTAACCTTGCCAGAACAGCTAGACATCGTCCTTTTAGCCAGTCACACAGTAGCTTATAGCTGTATAAGTACACGGCGCCTTATATGAATATAAGTATTATTATATAAGTATTAATGGTATTATCTCAATCGCTTGTACTTTCCTTTATGCTTACGCCTGCCTTTGCCAACCCTGGGGTCGCCAAGACCTCAAGATAACAACGTGGTCATTTCCCAATTTTGATGGGTTTCCAGCATATAAATAATGTCGTTTGTTATTACTTATTTGTGTAAACCAGGGTTTGCAGCTCTAACTGCCATCAAAACAAAAAAACTTGAATCGGTTGCAACCTGAACATGATTTGAAGGTAGCACTTTCTACAACTGGAACCAATTATGATTGGGGTCGCCTTAAAAAAAAAAGGTAGTGAACCACTGACTAACGCAGAGTATCCCTGTGCTTATACACCTAAGGAGTGTGGTATGATGCTCTAATTCATTTCATAAAGGCTACATACTGTTTCTGCTCGTCCTTTCAAGCAATCTACAGAGGCTGTAAACCAGGTGAACTAAAGGGCTTCTTTCAATGGTTTGACTCGCTGCTTGCACCGGGATCGGGATCAATACGGCCGTCCTTGAGGACTCAGGAATGAGCAGGTTAATTCAGGAAACGAAAATGTCATATGCGTACCTATATGAAAAGTCAATAATAACAAAATATGTGCAGTGATCAACAACTGTTATAGTATGCACTAGTTGTAACTGTTCCCTCGTTTCTTTTCATCTGTTGTACGGCATTCTGGTGTGAGGAAATGCGTATAGAGAAATATGATAAGTTCAGACGTTAAAAGGACCAAGTCTGATTGTATTGGCAAGGATGCTACGGACTGCTCACTGTCGGGCGTGATTCCACTTCTCGTCATGGGTGCTTTTGGCTGTGCTGTGTCCCCGCCGGCCCGTGCACACTTCCTAGGTCAGCCTGGACGTCCCTTGCTCACCAAGGGCGCCCATACTGATGCCGAGGTTAGTGCGGACATTTTGTCATCATGAGTAATCCTCTAGCAGTGATCCCCACCTCAAGCCATCCTACAGCCCAGGCCTCCGAGTCGCCGGATTACAGGGTCGAGCCACCGACCCCAGCCGCTGTAAAATGCAACTCAAAACAAGCTTAATTGTCATGAAGATTAACGTGTGTTTATCTGTTTTGAACATCTAATAATCTACGCATGCATTTCCACTTCTAGCTACCAGACTCATCATGCCCCGAACATGTCAGCTGTGTCGGTCATAGTAATAGATCACCTCACACACCCATTATCATGTTGTCATTAGATATCAATTGAATAATTATTAATCATTTTCTCCAGATTGTTCACGTACAGCCTCAACATTGCTTTTTGACATATGCTTGATAGTATTGTTTGCACACATTAACCGCAATAGTTTTAGTTTATAAAGAAAATAAAAATTCACAATTTTCATTAGTGTTGTAAAATTATGCAAAAGATAACATAAACACATACACGTACATATACATCCGTATATTCAACCATACACACATACATGTACATTCACACACACACACACACACACACACACACACACGCACACACACACACACACACACACACACACACACACACACACACACACACACACATATATATATATATATATATATATATATATATATATATATATATATATATGTATGTATATGGCATTTGTATCTTGTGCCTCTAGAAAGAAATCCAATTTCAATCCAGATATACAAAACTTTTATGGTAAAAGTATTGTAATTTACGTACAATATACATAAATTACTTTTTTTTTCTTTTCATATACGTGTTTAGACAAGAAATTTGAGATAACAGCATTAAAGTGAATTAGTTAAAGATTCCGTTGTATAAAAGGACCAAGTCTGCATATGTTGACAGGGCTGCTACAGGCCGCCCACTCTCGGGCGTGATCCCACTACTGCTCCACACGGGTGCTTTTGGCTGCTGGGTTTCCCCCCTGGCCCGGTTCACACCTCCTTAGTCAACCTGGACGTCCCTGGCTCTCCAAGGACACCCATATTGATGCCGAGCTTAGTGCGGACACCCAATCACCATGAGGAGTCCTGCAGCAGTGATCCCCACCTCAAGCCATCCTACAGCCCAGGCCTCCGAGTCGCCGGATTACAGAGTCGAGCCACCGACCCCAGCCGCTGTAGTTCTATACTGAAGCTGTATTTGACTTTCATATATTCAGCGTTTCATACCCGGGTTGTCAAAGAGTCTCCGCTTCTAAAATTTGTCCATCTTTGTGCATATATATGTATATATGCCAAAAGGATACAGATGATAGAGTGATGATCTATATATACATATATTGTTATTCGTACATACATACTTAGATATACATAAATACATAAATACATACACATGCATATAGACATGTGTGTGGATGTATGTGCAGTTACACACACACACACACACATATATGTATATATATACGTATATACATACATACATACACACACACACACACACACACACACACACACACACACACACACACACACACACACACACATATATATATATATATATATATATATATATATATATATATATATATATATGTATATACATTCATATATATGCATATATATACATTCGCACAAACACACACGCATACACACATATGTATATACATGTATATATATACGTATATATATACGTATATATATGCATATATATACATATTTATGTATATATATATATATATATATATATATATATATATATACACGTATATATATACATATACATACATATATATGTACACCCACCCACGCACACACATATACATGTATATATACACGTATAAGTATATATACACATATATACATATTTATGTATATATATACATATATATATATATATATATATATATATATATATATATATATATATATATATATATATACATATATACATATACATACATATTTATGTATACTCACCCACGCACACACATATATGTGTATATATACACGTATAAGTATATATACACATACATACGTATATATATATTTCTATATATGCATATAAATGTGTGTTTGTGTGTATGTGTGTGTGTGTCTGATTATTAGAAAAATTTCAGAATTTATAGACTTATTGTAAGACCCAGAGACGCAGCTTTCTCAGTCCCATAATTACATGTTGATATTTTCTAAACTTTGATAATAAATTATTTAAAAATAAGGTTTTAAAAGGACCAAGTCTGATTCTGTTGGCAAGGTTACTACAGACTTCTCACTCCTGGACGCAATTTTACTTTGAACCTGGCGATTTTGACCGTAATTTGTACCATTGGCCAGGTTCACACTTGCTCAGTCAACCTGGACGTCCCTTGCTCACCAAGGGCGCCCATATTGATGCCGAGGTCAGTGCGGATTCTTTTTCATCACGAGTAAGCCTGTAGCGGTGATCCCCGCCTCAAGCCATCCTACAGCCCAGGCCTCCGAGTCGCCGGATTACAGGGTCGAGCCACCAACCCCAGCCACTCTCAGCTGGATATTAAGATCCTTTTGAATAACAGTTTCTCTTTCCTCGGATTCAGATGACGTTTGGGAACCTTGCCAACATAATCCAATTTATGGTACCACTTCTGCCGTGATAAGGTTCTTTGAAAACGAAGTAAGCACAGAAAGTTGAGGGAAGAAGTACATTAACCTCCTATTGTCATGCCTTTAAAGGGGAAAAAATGTACGTTATGAATTATAAATTATGATTTAATGCCCTATAGTTTACCTTACAGGATATTTCATATTTCTCTCTTGGTTGAACCAGAAGGCTGTCGCGGAAGCATTCTAAACATGCCTATGCATACATTCTGTGTATATGAACATGAGTCGATATGTATATATACCATGTAATCTATAGCATTTACTTTATATTGGGCAACACAGATAAGTAGATGCTGCATATTGTAGTATTGATAAATTGAAAAATAATTGATTACAGTCTTAGTGAGATGATTTAAAAAAGTTTATAACGTATCCAGTATATTGCAGTCCCTGACATTTTGCGACCCACTGAAGTATATTTTCAAGAAAATGAAAATAAAGCTGAAAAAATCGTAATTGTGGTGTTTGTTAATGCAATGAAAAGTAAATACCTAAATGCCAAAGAGTATGAAATGAAAGAGTGTGATACATTCCCTGGTAAACTGAAAAACTGTTCATAAATGAGACGTTTGCTATGTATATATATATATATACATACATACATATATATATATATATATATATATATATATATATATATATATATATATATATATATATATATATATATATATATATATATATATATATATATATATATATATATATACATATATATACCACACACACGCACATATATAAGTATATACATGTTCATATACAAGTGCATATACATACATACACACATATATATACAGTAATCAAAAGAAACTAAATTGCGAGATAAACATAATAGATATAAATCAGTTAAAGATACTGCTACATAAAAGGACTAAGTCTGGTTCTGTTAGCAGGGCTACTGCAGGCCGCCCACTCTCGGGCGTGATCCCACTACTGCTCCACACGGGTGCTTTTGGCTGCTGGGTTTCCCCCCTGGCCCGGTTCACACCTCCTTAGTCAACCTTGACGTCCCTGGCTCCCCAAGGACGCCCATATAGATGCCGAGCTTAGTGCGGACACCCAATCACCATGAGGAGTCCTGCAGCAGTGATCCCCACCTCAAGCCATCCTACAGCCCAGGCCTCCAAGTCGCCGGATTACAGAGTCGAGCCACCGACCCCAGCCGACGGTGGTTGCATGATATCGTCCTCTTTAACAGCAAAGCGGTTGGCCATAATTTCATTTCTGTTATGCTAAACATCTATCCTCCCTTTCAAGCGATATCTATCACCAATGAAGTTCATAATCTATTAGATATGCCTCTCGCAATGAATCCCTGATTCCAGCTTTCCATTCACCCAGGTGTAGAGCGATAACTAATTGCATTGTATTGTTTTACTCAATAAATACAATCTAGCACTTATCCGTTTTTTTTTTATGATACTGGACCAGGAGGTTCTGCTTAGGAAGATTAGGTTGTGTTTGGCATTAAGGGGTTTTCATATGTATATGCATACATATACACTCATACACACACGCACGCATAAATATATATATATATATATATATATATATATATATATATATATATATATATATATATATTCACATACACACATATACATATGTTTGTGTGTGTATATGTATAAAATTATACTTATATATGTATACATATATATAAATATTAACACATGCAAAATAAACAAAAGTAAAGAAAGTCTTGCTTTTCCCCATCAGAATGCAAGAAAATATCGCACTGACAGTGTACATTGAGAGGTAGGCACACACATGGAATGGAATAGTGATTATACGAAAGAAAGCGTGAAAGGTTTGTATGGTCTGTGGAGTCACTCATGTTTACTAACCGGTCTGTATACTAGCGTTTTGAACATTTTACATTTCCAACCGAGATTTGTTAGATGCACAAATTTTAGAAGCTGAGACTGGTTGGGGACCTGAGTATGAAATGCAGAATATATGAAAGTTAATACAGCTTCAGTATAGAATTACAGCGGCTGGGGTCGGTGGCTCGACTCTGTAATCCGGCGACTCGGAGGCCTGGGCTGTAGGATGGCTTGAGGTGGGGATCACTGCTGCAGGACTCCTCATGGTGATTGGGTGTCCGCACTAAGCTCGGCATCAATATGGGCGTCCTTGGGGAGCCAGGGACGTCCAGGTTGACTAAGGAGGTGTGAACCGGGCCAGGGGGGAAACCCAGCAGCCAAAAGCACTCGTGTGGAGCAGTAGTGGGATCACGCCCGAGAGTGGGCGGCCTGCAGTAGCCTTGCCAGAACAGCTAGACATCGTCCTTTTAGCCAGTCACACAGTAGCTTATAGCTGTATAAGTACACGACGCCTTATATGAATATAAGTATTATTATATAAGTATTAATGGTATTATCTCAATCGCTTGTACTTTCCTTTATGCTTACGCCTGCCTTTGGCAACCCTGGGGTCGCCAAGACCTCAAGATAACAATGTGGTCATTTCCCAATTTTGATATGTTTTCAGCATTTAAGTAATGTTGTTTGCTATGACTTATTTGTTTAAACCAGGGTTTGCAGCTCTAACTGCCATCAAAAAAAAAAAAAAAAAAAAAAAAAAAAAACAGAAATCGGTTGCAACCTGACCATGATTTGAGGGTAGCACTTTCTGCAACTGAACCAATTATGATTGGGGTCGCCTTAAGAAAAAAAAAGATTGGGAACCACTGGCTAACGCAGAGTATCCCTGTGCTTATACACCTAAGGAGTGTGGTATGATGCTGTAATTCATCTCACAAAGGCTACATACTGTTTCTGCTCGTCCTTTCAAGCAATCTACAGAGGCTGTAAACCAGGTGAACTAAAGGGCTTCTTTCAATGATTTGACTCGCTGCTTGCACCGGGATCGGGATCAATACGGCCGTCCTTGAGGACTCAGTAATGAGCAGGTTGATTGAGGAAACGAAAATGTCATATGCGTACCTATATGAAAAGTCAATAATAACAAAATATGTGCAGTGATCAACAACTGTTATAGTGTGCACTAGTTGTAACTTTTCCCTCGTTTCTTTTCTGCTGTATGGCATTCTGGTGTGAGGAAATGCGTATAGAGAGATAGAATAAGTTCAGAAGTTAAAAGGACCAAGTCTGATTGTATTGGCAAGGATGCTACGGACTGCTCACTGTCGGGCGTGATTCCACTTCTCGCCATGGATGTTTTGGGCTGTGCTGTGTCCCCGCCGGCCCGTGCACACTTCCTAGGTCAGCCTGGACGTCCCTTGCTCACCAAGGGCGCCCATACTGATGCCGAGGTTAGTGCGGACATTTTGTCATCATGAGTAATCCTCTAGCAGTGGTCCCCACCTCAAGCCATCCTGTAGCCCAGGCCTCCGAGTCGCCGGATTACAGGGTCGAGCCACCGACCCCAGCCGCTGTAAAATGCAACTCAAAACAAACTTGATTGTCATAAAGGTTAATGTGTGTTTATCTGTTTTGAACATCTAATAATCTACGCATACATTTCCACTTCTAGCTACCAGACTCATCATGCCCCGAACATGTCAGCTGTGTCGGCCATAGTAATAGATCACCTCACACACCCATTATCATGTTATTAGATATCAATTGAATAATTATTAATCATATTCTCCAGATTGTTCACGTACAGCCTCAACATTGCTTTTTGACATATGCTTGATAGTATACTTTGCACACATTAACCGCAATAGTTTTAGTTTATAAAGAAAATAAATATTCATAATTTTCATTAGTGTTGTAAAATTATGCAAAAGATAACATAAACACATACATATACAGATACATCCGTATATGCAACCATACACACATACCTATACATTCACACACATATATACATACACACACACACACACACACACACACACACACACACACACACACACACATATATATATATATATATATATATATATATATATATATATATATATATATATATATGTATATGGCATTTGTATCTTGTGCCTCTAGAAAGAAATCCAATTTCAATCCAGATATACAAAACCTTAATGGTAAAAGTATTGTAATTTACGTACAACAATGTACAGAAATTACTTTTTTTTCTTTTCATATACGTTTAGACAAGAAATATGAGATAACAGCATTAAAGTGAATTAGTTAAAGATTCTGTTGTATAAAAGGACCAAGTCTGCATATGTTGACAGGGCTGCTACAGGCCGCACACTCTCGGGCGTGATCCCACTACTGCTCCACACGGGTGCTTTTGGCTGCTGGGTTTCCCCCCTGGCCCGGTTCACACCTCCTTAGTCAACCTGGACGTCCCTGGCTCCCCAAGGACGCCCATATTGATGCCGAGCTTAGTGCGGACACCCAATCACCATGAGGAGTCCTGCAGCAGTGATCCCCACCTCAAGCCATCCTACAGCCCAGGCCTCCGAGTCGCCGGATTACAGAGTCGAGCCACCGACTCCAGCCAATGGTGGTTGCATGATAACGTCCTTTTAAACAACAAAACATTTGGGACGTTTTCATTTCTATTGAAATATTGTTCTGCTAGGGAAATACATCTAGAATTGAACTTTTATATATGCATACATATTCACTTACAAATACACATGTACACTTACAAACACACAGAAGCACAAACACACAGACAGATAAACTATATATATATATATATATATATATATATATATATATATATATATATATATATATATATATATATATATATATATATATATATTAGCAGATGCATATATACATACATGTACATATACACACAAACACCCATGTATATGTACATAACAATAAGATCTCATTCATTGAACGTGTACATTAAGAGAGTTCTACATGTACAAGAATTGGTATATGATTCAACATAGCTTTACTATATATATATAGTCATTGTGGAAGCAAAGTCTGGTTGAAATACAAGTATGATTTGCTAATTATAGGTGAAGTATGGCTAAATGAAGTTTCAGTATAGAATTACAGCGGCTGGGGTCGGTGGCTCGACTCTGTAATCCGGCGACTCGGAGGCCTGGGCTGTAGGATGGCTTGAGGTGGGGATCACTGCTGCAGGACTCCTCATGGTGATTGGGTGTCCGCACTAAGCTCGGCATCAATATGGGCGTCCTTGGGGAGCCAGGGACGTCCAGGTTGACTAAGAAGGTGTGAACCGGGCCAGGGGGGAAACCCAACAGCCAAAAGCACCCGTGTGGAGCAGTAGTGGGATCACGCCCGAGAGTGGGCGGCCTGTAGTAGCCCAGTTAACAGAACCAGACTTAGCCCTTTTACTTAGTATATTTTTAGGTAATGCCCTTTATCTCAAAGGAAGTATTTTAATATGTGCACGTGTATCGGAAATTAAGTAATTCCTTTAAAGCCTTTTATGTATATTGTGGTTTTACCTGAAAAATTGTGTAGTAGATTTAAAACATCAGTATTTCCTCTAAGCAAACTTTTACGACAGTTTCCTCGACAATAAGCTTCTTAAACATACCGATGCATAAATATATATACATGGTTATGTATGTAATATATATATGAACATATATAAAAAAATCATTATAATATACATATGTATATTTGTATGTTGTTGTACATGTGTTTATATGCAGGTAATGACTATTTTGTATGAGTGTGTTTGCATGCATGCATGCATGCATGTGAATTGGTATATATATCTATGCGCCTGTGTTTTTCTGCAAGTACATATGTGCAATACTTTTGCCATTCTGAATAGAGTTAACTGTATGTATTTTATATTTTTAATGAGCTTATACTGTAGTGCTATTGATAATTATTGTTTACAAGAGACATGAAATCTTTCTGAGATGCAAGTTAATTATTCTATCTTGCTGTATTGTCTGTGCCTTGAGGTGGGGATCACTGCTAGAGGATTACTCATGATGACAAAGTGTCTGCACTAACCTTGCATTGTTTTTGGAATATATGTGAAATGCTATAAAACACTCACAACCATAATTATATAGAAACATTCGTCCATAATTACATTACGAGTGCATGCATCATATATATATATATATATATATATATATATATATATATATATATATATATATATATATATATATATATATATACATATAGGTAAAATCCATATATGCATATAGACATGTAAATATATGTGACAAAGTAACAGAAAGAGACAAACAGAAAGAAAGAGAGGAATGAATACCTCTCTATACATATATGGTTATTCGTACATGCATACATAGATAAATACATATACACGTATGTGTGTAGTGAAACTAATCCAATTATGTGAATATAAAAGAAAAAAAAATCCACAAATTATAGACATATTTCCCAAGACTTACAGACGCAACTTAATCCGTAAGCTATTTCAATAATGATCCCGTGTTCCATAATTAGGTGCCGATATTTTCAAAAGAAATTCAACTGTTTAGAAATTAGGCTTTAAAAGGACCAAGTCTGATTCTGTTGGCAAGGTTACTACAGACTTCTCACTCCTGGACGCAATTTTACTTTGAACCTGGCGATTTTGACCGTAATTTGTACCATTGGCCAGGTTCACACTTGCTCAGTCAACCTGGACGTCCCTTGCTCACCAAGGGCGCCCATATTGATGCCGAGGTCAGTGCGGATTCTTTTTCATCACGAGCAAGCCTGTAGCGGTGATCCCCGCCTCAAGCCATCCTACAGCCCAGGCCTCCGAGTCGCCGGATTACAGGGTCGAGCCACCAACCCCAGCCACTTTGTCTTGGATATTACGATCGTTTTGAATAACATTTTCCTCTGAAAAATGGGTAAGGGCTGCTACAGAAAGCACCTTTGATGTGGTTTCGTGGTAACCCTACATGAGACAGCTTACTACATAATATTGATTTATAGTAACGTACACAGTACATGTGTATATGCTCCTTTGCTTCAACTAGACAACTGTCGTAGAAGCATTTTGAACACATTTTGTACACATGAGTATATATATATACATACATTCTATGTGTATGTACATTAATTTATCCGGCGACTCGGAGGCCTGGGTTATAGGATGGCTTGATGTGGGGATCACTGCTGCAGGACTCCTCATGGTGATTGGGTGTCCGCACTAATCTCGGCAACAATCACGCCCGAGAGAGAGCAGTCCGTAGCATCCTTGCCAATATAATCAGACTCAGACCTTATAACGTCTGAACAAATTTTCATTTTTCAACAGAAAATATCTCTCCAAAATATAATATAACCAAAAAGACTAATAAATTACAACTACTGTACATTATATCAGTTGCGTTTATTGTTGTATATAGTCTCTCATCACTGCTTTTCATACAGACATGTATATTATACATATATACGTATTCTTTCTAAGCCTGGCCGTCCCTGACTCCTTGAGAACGGCCGTATTGATCCTGATCCTGGTGCAAGCATCGAGTTAAAGAAGTTAGACAAGCCTTTCAGTTCACCTGGTTTACAGCCTTTGTAAATTGCTTAAACAGTATATAACCTGTACATTTTACAGGACAGTATCATATCACACTTTAATTGTATCACTTTAGTAAATGCACAACAACACTCTGTGGAAGCAGAAATAGAGTTACAAGAGATTTAAAAAATACCCGCATCAGATTTTATCTAAGGCATCTTGCATTTATGAAGCTATAAGCTACTGTGTGAAGGCATAAAAGGACGAAGTCTGGCTGTTCAGGTGAGGCTACTACAGGCCGCCCACTCTCGGGCGTGATCCCACTACTGCTCCACACGGGTGCTTTTGGCTGCTGGGTTTCCCCCCTGGCCCGGTTCACACCTCCTTAGTCAACCTGGACGTCCCTGGCTCCCCAAGGACGCCCATATTGATGCCGAGCTTAGTGCGGACACCCAATCACCATGAGGAGTCCTGCAGCAGTGATCCCCACCTCAAGCCATCCTACAGCCCAGGCCTCCGAGTCGCCGGATTACAGAGTCGAGCCACCGACCCCAGCCAATGGTGGTTGCATGATAACGTCCTTTTGAACAACAAAACATTTGGGACGTTTTCATTTCTAATGAAATATTGTTCTGCTAAGGAAATAAATCTAGAATTGAACTTTTCATATATGCATACATATACACATGCACACTTACATATACACAGAAGCATAAACACACATACAGATAAACTACACACACACACACACACACACACACACACACACACACACACACACACATATATATATATATATATATATATATATATATATATATATATATATATATATATATATATATATTAGCAGATGCATATATACATTCATGTACATATACACACAAACACGCATGTATATGTACATAACAATATGATCTCATTCATTGAACGTGTCCATTAAGAGAGCTCTACATGTACAAGAATTGGTATATGATTCAATATAGTTTTACTATATATATAGTCATCGTGGAAGCAAAGTCCGGTTGAAATACAAGTATGATATGCTAATTGTAGGTGAAGTATGGCTAAATGAAGTTTCAGTATAGAACTACAGCGGCTGGGGTCGGTGGCTCGACTCTGTAATCCGGCGACTCGGAGGCCTGGGCTGTAGGATGGCTTGAGGTGGGGATCACTGCTGCAGGACTCCTCATGGTGATTGGGTGTCCGCACTAAGCTCGGCATCGATATGGGCGTCCTTGGGGAGCCAGGGACGTCCAGGTTGACTAAGGAGGTGTGAACCGGGCCAGGGGGGAAACCCAGCAGCCAAAAGCACCCGTGTGGAGCAGTAGTGGGATCACGCCCGAGAGTGGGCGGCCTGCAGTAGCCTTGCCAATAGAATCAGACTCGGTCCTTTTATACAATAGTGACGTCAGCTGATTTATACTGATACCATTTACTCGCAGAAGATATCTCATTCTGAATGCGCATGTCAAAAATGAAGTGATTCCTTTACGTTCCTCTTGCAAAGATTTTACCTGAAAAGTTATGTATCGTTGAAATGAAATTGGATTACTTCCCCCAAGTATCTTTTTCAAGCATATTTTTATTACGATTTCTTCGGCAATAAGCTTTTCAAACACATATTTACATATTATATATTCACACATTTATATGTGTATACATATATAATACGTATGTGTATATGTAATATATATACATACATACATACATACATACATACATATATATATATATATATATATATATATATATATATATATATATATATATATATCCACATCATATTCATATGCATAAATGTTTCTATATAGGATATATACTTATATACATATGCATGTGTATGTTCATGTGTATATGTGTATCCACTTTAAGGGTATATAAGTGTGTGCAATACTGGTGAGAACTTGATGTCGATGTATGACGTATCGTTTTCAAAAACTAATACTGTAGTGTGTATTGTGTAAGTAACGTCTTTCCCAAACGAGAAATATATTTCTTTGATATATCAATCATATATCAAAGAAACAAACCAAATATAGGAATAAATAATTGAACTTGTATGTGCGTAAAATTAATCAATAAATGAATGAATAAATAATGTGTGTAAAATGATGAATTGCTGAAATCTTAAGCTACCATACTTGGTGTATGATGAATCTCATAGGTAGATAGGGAAATATTTTACGATAGACATGAAGTTCTTCTGACTCTGAAGTTAATTAGGCTACGAGTTGCATCTTAAAGCGGCTGGGGTCGGTGGCTCGACCCTGTAATCCGGCGACTCGGAGGCCTGGGCTACAGGATGGCTTGAGGTGAGAATCACTGCTAGAGGATTACTCATGATGACACAGTGTCCGCACTAACCTTGGCATCAATATGGGCGCCCTTGGTGAGCAAGGGACGTCCAGGTTGACTGAGGAAGTGTGTACGGGCCGGCGGGGACACAGCACAGCCAAAAGCACCCATGACGAGAAGTGGAATCACGCCCGAGAGAGAGCAGTCCGTAGCATCCTTGCCAATATAATCAGACTTAGTCCTTTTACATCCTGAACTTCCTCTCCCCAAACTGCAATGCAAACGAAAAAAAACTGAGTGATGAATTACAATTAATGTACCTGATGTCAGTTGCGTTCATTACTGTATATAATCTAGCATTGTTGGCTTTCATAGACATGTATATTATACATATCTACATATCCTTAGTAAGCTTGGCCGTTCTTGACCCCTTAAAGATGGCCGTATTGATCCCAACCCTGATCCAAGCATCGAGTTTCTTAGACAAGCCTTTTAGTTCATCTAGTTTACATCCTCTGTAGACTGCTTAAACATTATATAGCCCGTACTTGTGCATGGCAGTATCGTATCACACTGTAGTTGTATCACTTTAGTCAGTGCTAAAGTGATTGAGAAAACATCCTTATGAGATTTTCCTCCAAGGCATCGTGCATTTATATAGCTATAAGCTACTGTGTGAAGGCATAAAAGGATGAGGTCTGGATGTTCAGGTAAGGCTTCTACAGGCCGCTCACTCCCGGGCGCGATCCCACTACTGCTCGACGCGGGTGCTTTTGACTCTGGCCCGGTTCTCGCCTCATCCCAGGCCCCCGACTCGCCGCATCACAGGGTCGAGCCCGACCTCATCCGACGCTGGTTGCATGCCATCCATTTTACTGTTGAAATATTGATCTACTTAGTATATACCTCTAGGATTTTACTGTTTGTATAGAGATACATATACATACAGGAACATACGAATACACATGCACGCAGAGGCACAAACACACACGCAGACACAGATACACATATTCGCTACACACATACACACACACACATTGATTTATGTATACACAGGGACACATCCATATATATACATATACATAAAAACACAAACACCTATGTGTATATATACATGTACATTTATACACACAAGCACATATGCCTAACAATGTGATACTTTTCTTGGATGTCCCCTTTCGCAACATCTCATTTATGGAAAGTGAGCACTAAGAAATCTCTACACATATGAAAATGGATAAATAAAAAGCGAGTAGTAAATTAATAAATAGCAAAAAAAAAAAAAAAAAAAATCATATGCTCCGTGGAGTCATTCATGTTTACCATATTGTTTACTAGTCAACTGAATCAGATATTTCCTTTTTTTTTTTTACTAATATAAAAGTATTGTGAAAACAAAGACTGGTTAACGAACAAGTATGAAATGCGGATCATATGTGAAGTCATATGATTACTCAATATCCTAGTATAGAAGGACGGCGGCTGGGGTTGGTGCAGGACCTGTCACGTGGATTGGGCATCCGCGTTAAGTTCGGCATCAATAAGGGCGTCCTTGGGGAGTCAGGGACGTTGTAAGATGGCTTGAGATGGGGATAACTGCTATAAGATTACCCATGATGACACAGTGTCCGCACTAACCTCGGCATCAATATGGGCGCCCTTGGTGAGCAAGGGACGTCCAGGTTGACTGAGGAAGTGTGCACGGGCCGGCGGGGACACAGCACAGTCAAAAGCACCCATGACGAGAAGTGGAATCACGCCCGAGAGAGAGCAGTCCGTAGCATCTTTGCAAACATAACTAGAATTTGTTCTTTTTAACGTCTGAACCTATTTTTCTATACTTTTCCTTTCAGCAGAATATAACAAAAAAGGAAGCGTTAAGTTACAATCACTGTACATTATGTATGTTGCGTTGATCACTTTTCTTATTCTGTTATTATCGACCTTTCATCTATGGATGTATACCATACTTATTTACATTTCCTTAATCAGACTGTATGCTCCACGTATTGATCTTGAACCCGGCACACACATCGAGTTCAGCAAGTTAAACAGGCCTTTCAATTTACATGGTTTGCACACTGTAGATTGCTTTATATTCCATGTGGTAGATAAAATATAAAAATGAGATATTTGATTAAGGCTGATTAAGACGGTTATAAACTACTGTGTGAAGGGATAAAAGGACGAAATCTAGCTGTTCTGGCAAGGCTACTGCAGGCCACACACTCTCGGGCGTGATCCCACTACTGCTCCAGACGGGTGCTTTTGGCTGCTGGGTTTCCCCCCTGGCCCGATGCACTCCTTGGTCAACCTGGACGTCCCTGTGTATATCTATCTATTTACTTATATATATATATATATATATATATATATATATATATATATATATATATATATATATATATATATATATTTCGTACGTATATATATACATATATACATGTATGTATGATATATATATATATATATATATATATATATATATATATATATATATATATATATATATATATATATATATATATATATACTGTGATTAAACATAATATAAAAAAAGAGAACACACATTTTTAGATGGATAAATAGACGGGTTGGTAGATAGATATATGGCTCTACAGAAAAAGAAACAGAGAGAAAAGTACATACTACTTGCATTAATCTTATGAATACATACATACATTTATGTAGACAGATCGATCGAGAGAATGAAAGGCAGATGTACAGGGAGAAACAGGAGGTGGAAGAAAGACGGACAAACAGGCTGAGAGACTGAAATTTGAAGTCGAACACTTACAGATGCTTCCTTCTCTGTAACTGGTTCAGATAATGCCTTCATATCCCATGATTAGGTATTTATAGTTCACAATGTTTGGTAATCTACATAGAATTTAGAATGTAAAAGGACCAAGTCTGATTCTGTTGGCAAGGTTACTACAGACTTCTCACTCCTGGACGCAATTTTACTTTGAACCTGGCGATTTTGACCGTAATTTGTACCATTGGCCAGGTTCACACTTGCTCAGTCAACCTGGACGTCCCTTGCTCACCAAGGGCGCCCATATTGATGCCGAGGTCAGTGCGGATTCTTTTTCATCACGAGTAAGCCTGTAGCGGTGATCCCCGCCTCAAGCCATCCTACAGCCCAGGCCTCCGAGTCGCCGGATTACAGGGTCGAGCCACCAACCCCAGCCACTTTGTCTTGGATATTACGATCGTTTTGAATAACATTTTCCTCTGAAAAATGGGTAAGCGCTGCTACAGAAAGCACCTTTAATGTGGTTTCGTGGTAACCCGACATAAGACAGCTTACTACATAATATTGATTTATAGTAACGTACACAGTACATGTGTATATGCTCCTTTGCTTCAACTAGACGACTGTTGCATAAGCATTTTGAACACATTTTGTACACATGAGTATACATATATACATACACACACACACACACACACACACACACACACACACACACACACACACACACACATATATATATATATATATATATATATATATATATATATATATATATATACATACATTCTATGTATATGTACATTAATTTATCCGGCGACTCGGAGGTCTGGGTTATAGGATGGCTTGATGTGGGGATCACTGCTGCAGGACTCCTCATGGTGATTGGGTGTCCGCACTAAACTCGGCATCAATCACGCCCGAGAGAGAGCAGTCCGTAGCATCCTTGCCAATATAATCAGACAGACCTTTTAAAGTCTGAACAAATTTTCCTTTTTCAACAGAAAATATCTCTCCAAAATATAATATAACCAAAAAGACTAATAAATTACAACTACTGTACATTATATCAGTTGCGTTTATTGTTGTATATAGTCTCTCATCACTGCTTTTCATACAGACATGTATATTATACATGTATACTTATTCTTTCTAACCCTGGCCGTTCCTGACTTCTTGAGAACGGCCGTATTGATCCTGACCCTGGTGCAAGCATCGAGTTAAAGAAGTTAGACAAGCCTTTCAGTTCACTTAGTTTACAGCCTCTGTAGATTGCTTAAACAATATATAGCCAATACATTTTACACATTTTAATTGTATAGCTTTAGTCAATGCACAACAACACTCTGTGGAAGCAGAAAAAGATACAGGGAATTGAGAAAATACCCGCATGAGGTTTTATCTTACGCATCTTGCATTTATAAAGATATAAGCTACTGTGTGAAGGCATAAAAGGACGAAGTCTGGCTGTTCAGGTGAGGCTACTACAGGCCACTCACTCTCGGGCGTGATCCCACTACTGCTCCACACGGGTGCTTTTGGCTGCTGGGTTTCCCCCCTGGCCCGGTTCACACCTCCTTAGTCAACCTGGACGTCCCTGGCTCCCCAAGGACGCCCATATCGATGCCGAGCTTAGTGCGGACACCCAATCACCATGAGGAGTCCTGCAGCAGTGATCCCCACCTCAAGCCATCCTACAGCCCAGGCCTCCGAGTCGCCGGATTACAGAGTCGAGCCACCGACCCCAGCCAATGGTGGTTGCATGATAACGTCCTTTTGAACAACAAAACATATGGGACAATATTTCAGTAGAAATGAAAACGTCCCATATGTTTTGTTGTTCAAAAGGACGTTATCATGCAACCACCATTGGCTGGGGTCGGTGGCTCGACCCTGTAATCCGGCGACTCGGAGGCCTGGGCTGTAGGATGGCTTGAGGTGGGGATCACTGCTGCAGGACTCCTCATGGTGATTGGGTGTCCGCACTAAGCTCGGCATCAATATGGGCGTCCTTGGGGAGCCAGGGACGTCCAGGTTGACTAAGGAGGTGTGAACCGGGCCAGGGGGGAAACCCAGCAGCCAAAAGCACCCGTGTGGAGCAGTAGTGGGATCACGCCCGAGAGTGGGCGGCCTGCAGTAGCCTTGCCAATAGAATCAGACTCGGTCCTTTTATACAATAGTAACGTCAGCTGATTTAAACTGATACCATTTACTCACAGAAGATATCTCATTCTAAATGCGCATGTCAAAAATGAAGTGATTCCTTTACGTTCCTCTTGCAAAGATTTTACCTGAAAAGTTATGTATCGTTGAAATGAAATTGGATTACTTCCCCTAAGTATCTTTTTCAAGCATATTTTTATTACGATTTCTTCGGCAATAAGCTTTTCAAACACATATTTACATATGATTATATATTCACACATATATATATGTATACATATATAATACGTATGTGTATATAATATATATATCTATATACATATATATATATATATATATATATATATATATATATATATATATATATATATATATATATATATATATATATATATATATACATATATATATACATATCCACATCATATTCATATGCATAAATATTTCTATATATAGGATATATACTTATATACATATGCATGTGTATGTTCATGTGTATATGTGTATCCACTTTAAGGGTATATAAGTGTGTGCAATACTGGTGAGAACTTGATGTCGATGTATGACGTATCGTTTTCAAAAACTAATACTGTAGTGTGTATTGTGTAAGTAACGTCTTTCCCAAACGAGAAATATATTTCTTTGATATATCAATCATATATCAAAGAAACAAACCAAATATAGGAATAAATAATTGAACTTGTATGTGCGTAAAATTAATCAATAAATAAATGAATAAATAATGTGTGTAAAATGATGAATTGCTGACATCTTAAGCTACCATACTTGGTGTATGATGAATCTCATAGGTAGATAGGGAAATATTTTACAATAGACATGAAGTTCTTCTGACTCTGAAGTTAATTAGGCTACGAGTTGCATCTTAAAGCGGCTGGGGTCGGTGGCTCGACCCTGTAATCCGGCGACTCGGAGGCCTGGGCTACAGGATGGCTTGAGGTGAGAATCACTGCTAGAGGATTACTCATGATGACACAGTGTCCGCACTAACCTTGGCATCAATATGGGCGCCCTTGGTGAGCAAGGGACGTCCAGGTTGACTGAGGAAGTGTGTACGGGCCGGCGGGGACACAGCACAGCCAAAAGCACCCATGACGAGAAGTGGAATCACGCCCGAGAGAGAGCAGTCCGTAGCATCCTTGCCAATATAATCAGACTTAGTCCTTTTAAATCCTGAACTTCCTCTCCCCAAACTGCAATACAAACGAAAAAAACTGAGTGATGAATTACAATTAATGTACCTGATGTCAGTTGCGTTTATTACTGTATATAATCTAGTATTGTTGACTTTCATAGACATGTATATTATACATATCTACATATCCTTAGTAAGCTTGGCCGTTCTTGACTCCTTAAAGATGGCCGTATTGATCCCAACCCTGATCCAAGCATCGAGTTTCTTAGACAAGCCTTTTAGTTCATCTAGTTTACAGCCTCTGTAGACTGCTTAAACATTATATAGCCTGTACTTCTGCATGAAAGTATCGTATCACACTTTAGTTGTATCACTTTAGTCAGTGCTAAAGTGATTGAGAAAATATCCTCATGAGATTTTCCTCCAAGGCATCGTGCATTTATATAGCTATAAGCTACTGTGTGAAGGCATAAAAGGATGAGGTCTGGATGTTCAAGTAAGGCTTCTACAGGCCGCTCACTCCCG
Source organism: Penaeus vannamei (assembly GCF_042767895.1). NCBI lineage: Eukaryota > Metazoa > Arthropoda > Malacostraca > Decapoda > Penaeidae > Penaeus > Penaeus vannamei. The sequence continues at coordinate 2,228,996 of NC_091580.1, forward strand.
GGCGCGATCCCACTACTGCTCGACGCGGGTGCTTTTGACTCTGGCCCGGTTCTCGCCTCATCCCAGGCCCCCGACTCGCCGCATCACAGGGTCGAGCCCGACCTCATCCGACGCTGGTTGCATGACATCCATTTTACTGTTGAAATATTGATCTACTTAGTATATACCTCTAGGATTTTAGTGTTTGTATAGAGATACATATGCATACAAGAACATACGAATACACATGCACGCATAGGCACAAACACACACGCAGACACAGATACACATATTCGCTACACACATACACACACACACACATTGATTTATGTATACACAGGAACACATCCATATATATACATATACATAAATGCACAAACACCTATGTGTATATATACATGTACATATATACACACAAGCACATATGCCTAACAATGTGATACTTTTCTTGGATGTCCCCTTTCGCAACATCTCATTTATGGAAAGTGAGCATTAAGGAATCTCTACACATATGAAAATGGATAAATGAAAAGCGAGTAGTAAATTAATAAATAGCAAAAAAAAAAAAAAAAAAAAAAAAAAAATCATATGCTCCGTGGAGTCATTCATGTTTACCATATTGTTTACTAGTCAACTGAATCAGATATTTCCTTTTTTTTTTTTTTTTTTTTTTTTTTTTTTTTTTTATTAATATAAAAGTATTGCGAAAGCAAAGACTGGTTAACGAACAAGTATGAAATGCGGATCATATGTGAAGTCATATGATTACTCACAGCCCTAGTATAGAAGGACGGCGGCTGGGGTTGGTGCAGGACCTGTCACGTGGATTGGGCATCCGCGTTAAGTTCGGCATCAATAAGGGCGTCCTTGGGGAGTCAGGGACGTTGTAGGATGGCTTGAGGTGGGGATCACTGCTATAAGATTACCCATGATGACACAGTGTCCGCACTAACCTCGGCATCAATATGGGCGCCCTTGGTGAGCAAGGGACGTCCAGGTTGACTGAGGAAGTGTGCACGGGCCGGCGGGGACACAGCACAGCCAAAAGCACCCATGACGAGAAGTGGAATCACGCCCGAGAGAGAGCAGTCCGTAGCATCTTTGCAAACATAACTAGACTTTGTTCTTTTTAACGTCTGAACCTATTTTTTCTATACTTTTCCTTTCAGCAGAATATAACAAAAAAGGAAACGTTACGTTACAATCGCTGTACATTATGTATGTTGCGTTGATCACTTTTCTTGTTCTGTTATTATCGACCTTTCATCTAGGGATGTATACCATACATATTTACATTTCCTTAATCAGACTGTATGCTCCACGTATTGATCCTGAACCCGGCACACACATCGAGTTCAACAAGTTAAACAGGCCTTTCAATTTACATGGTTTGCACACTGTAGATTGCTTTATACTCCATGTGGTAGAGAAAATATAAAAATGAGATATTTGATTAAGGCTTATTAAGACGGTTATAAACTACTGTGTGAAGGGATAAAAGGACGAAATCTAGCTGTTCTGGCAAGGCTACTGCATGCTGCTCACTCTCGGGCGTGATCGCACTACTGCTCGACAGGAGTGCTTTTGGCTGCTGGTTTTGCCCCTGGCCCGGTTCACACCGCCTTAGTCAACCTGTACGTCCCTGTGTATATCTATCTATTTACTTATATATATATATATATATATATATATATATATATATATATATATATATATATATATATGTATATATATATATATATATATATATGTATATATATATATATATATATATATTGTGTGTGTACATATATACATATATGTATGTTTTATATAAAGGTTATATATTCACACACACACACACACACACACACACACACACACACACACACACACACACATATATATATATATATATATATATATATATATATATATATATATATATATATATATATATATATATATATATATATACACTGTGATTAAACATAACATGAAAAACAGAGAACACATATTTAGATGGATAAATAGACAGGTTGGTAGATAGATATATGGCTCTACAGAAAAAGAAACAGAGAGAAAAGTACATACTACTTGCATTCATTTTATGAATACATACATACATTTATGTAGAGAGACAGATCGATCGACAGAATGAAAGGCAGATGTACAGGGAGAAGACAGGAGGTGGAAGAAAGACGGACAAACAGGCAGAGAGACTGAAATGTGAACACTTACAGATGCTTCCTTCTCTGTAACTGGTTCAGATAATGCCTTCATATCCCATGATTAGGTATTTATAGTTCCCAATGTTTGGTAATCTACATAGAATTTAGAATGTAAAAGGACTAAGTCTGATTCTGTTGGCAAGGTTACTACAGACTTCTCACTCCTGGACGCAATTTTACTTTGAACCTGGCGATTTTGACCGTAATTTGTACCATTGGCCAGGTTCACACTTGCTCAGTCAACCTGGACGTCCCTTGCTCACCAAGGGCGCCCATACTGATGCCGAGGTCAGTGCGGATTCTTTTTCATCACGAGTAAGCCTGTAGCGGTGATCCCCGCCTCAAGCCATCCTACAGCCCAGGCCTCCGAGTCGCCGGATTACAGGGTCGAGCCACCAACCCCAGCCACTTTGTCTTGGATATTACGATCGTTTTGGATAACATTTTCCTCTGAAAAATGGGTAAGGGTTGCTACAGAAAGCACCTTTTATGTGGTTTCGTGGTAACCCTACATAAGACAGCTTACTACATAATATTGATTTATTGTAACGTACACAGTACATGTGTATATGCTCCTTTGCTTCAACTAGACGACTGTCGCAGAAGCATTTTGAACACATTTTGTACACATGAGTATATATATATATATATATATATATATATATATATATATATATATATATATATATATATACACACATATATATACATACATTCTATGTGTATGTACATTAATTTATCCGGCGACTCGGAGGCCTGGGCTGTAGGATGGCTTGATGTGGGGATCACTGCTGCAGGACTCCTCATGGTGATTGGGTGTCCGCACTAAGCTCGGCAACAATCACGCCCGAGAGAGAGCAGTCCGTAGCATCCTTGCCAATATAAGCAGACAGACCTTTTAACGTCTGAACAAATTTTCCTTTTTCAACAGAAAATATCTCTCCAAAATATGATATAACCAAAAAGACTAATAAATTACAACTACTGTAAATTATATCAGTTGCGTTTATTGTTGTATAGTCTCTCATCACTGCTTTTCATACAGACATGTATATTATACATGTATACTTATTCTTTCTAACCCTGGCCATTCCTGACTTCTTGAGAACGGCCGTATTGATCCTGACCCTGGTGCAAGCATCGAGTTAAAAAAGTTAGTCAGGCCTTTCAGTTCACCTGGTTTACAGCCTTTGTAAATTGCTTAAACAGTATATAGCCAATACATTTTACAGGACAGTATCACATCACACTTTAATTGTGTCACTTTAGTCAATGCACAACAACACTCTGTGGAAGCAGAAAAAGAGTTACAAGAAATTGAAAAAATACCCGCATGAGGTTTTATCTAAGGCATCTTGCATTTATGAAGCTATAAGCTACTGTGTGAATGCATAAAAGGACGAAGTCTGGCTGTTCAGGTGAGGCTACTATAGGCCGCCCACTCTCGGGTGTGATCCCAATACTGCTCCACACGGGTGCTTTTGGCTGCTGGGTTTCCCCCCTGGCCCGGTTCACACCTCCTTAGTCAACCTGGACGTCCCTGGCTCCCCAAGGACGCCCATATTGATGCCGAGCTTAGTGCGGACACCCAATCACCATGAGGAGTCCTGCAGCAGTGATCCCCACCTCAAGCCATCCTACAGCCCAGGCCTCCGAGTCGCCGGATTACAGGGTCGAGCCACCGACCCCAGCCAATGGTGGTTGTATGATAACGTCCTCTTTAACAGCAAAACTTTTTCATTTCTACTGAGATATTGTTCTGCTTAGGGAATACATCTAGAGTTGATATTTTTATATATGCATACATATACACACGCAAATATACATGCACACAGAGGCACAAGCACACTCACATAGATAGAGACACTATATATACATATACACACAAACGCACATGTATATATGCATACTATTAAGATCTCATTCATGGAACGTGTCCATCAAGAGAGGTCTCCACATACAAGAATTGGCTAAATGAAGTTTCAGTATAGAATTACAGCGGCTGGGGTCGGTGGCTCGACTCTGTAATCCGGCGACTCGGAGGCCTGGGCTGTAGGATGGCTTGAGGTGGGGATCACTGCTGCAGGACTCCTCATGGTGATTGGGTGTCCGCACTAAGCTCGGCATCAATATGGGCGTCCTTGGTGAGCCAGGGACGTCCAGGTTGACTAAGGAGGTGTGAACCGGGCCAGGGGGGAAACCCAACAGCCAAAAGCACCCGTGTGGAGCAGTAGTGGGATCACGCCCGAGAGTTGGCTGCCTGCAGTAGCCCTGCTAACTGAACCAGACTTAGTCCTTTTGTGTAACAGTATCTTTAACTGATTTATATCATTTTTGTTTATCTCGCAAATTATTTTGTTTTTGATTACTGTATATACACATATAGATGTGTGTGTGTGAACATGAATGTGCATATACATATATGTATGATATATTTTCTGACATTCAAGTATGTATTTTTATTTTACAAACTCTACATTTACGATTTTTTCAACTTTGTTTTCATTTTCTCGAAAATGTACTTTACTGGATCGCAAAAAGAAAGGGATTGAAATTTATTGGACGCATTATGAACTTTTTGAGATCAATTATTTTTTGAGATCAAATATTTTTCAATTTATCAATACTACAGTATGCAGGATTTATTTCTCTGTGTTGTCCAAAGTTAGGTATATGCTAAAGCGTACATAGTATATATACATATGCACACATGTGTATATACTTATATATACACACAGAATGTATATATAATCATGTTTACAATTCTTCCGCGACAGTCTTCCGGTTCAACGAAGAGAGCAACTGTAGGGTATCAAATCCCAAGGGTATCTTTATGATTCATCATGATTCATAACGTACATATTTTCCCTTTAATATTATTAACCTGAAAATTAATATATTTCTTCCCTCAACTTTGCGTGCTTATTCCGTTTTAAAAGAACTTTATCATGGAAAAAATATTCAAAAGGATCTTAATATCCAGCTGAGAGTGGCTGGGGTTGGTGGCTCGACCCTGTAATCCGGCGACTCGGAGGCCTGGGCTGTAGGATGGCTTGAGGCGGGGATCACCGCTACAGGCTTACTCGTGATGAAAAAGAATCCGCACTGACCTCGGCATCAATATGGGCGCCCTTGGTGAGCAAGGGACGTCCAGGTTGACTGAGCAAGTGTGAACCTGGCCAATGGTACAAATTACGGTCAAAATCGCCAGGTTCAAAGTAAAATTGCGTCCAGGAGTGAGAAGTCTGTAGTAACCTTGCCAACAGAATCAGACTTGGTCCTTTTAAAGCCTAATTTCTAAACAGTTGATTTTCTTTTGAAAATATCAGCACCTAATTATGGAACACGGGATTATTGAAATAGCTTACAGAGTAAGCTGCGTCTGTAAGTCTTGGGAAATATGTCTAATTTATGATTTTTTTTTTATATTCACATATCTGTTTGTTTCACCGCGCACTCACACACACATATACGTGTGCATATATTTATCTATGTATGCATGTACGAATAATCATATATGTATAGATAGGTATTCATTCCTTTCTTTTTATCCGTCTCTCTCTCTGTTACTTTGTCACATTCATATACATGTATGTATGCATATATAGATTTTACCTATATATATATATATATATATATATATATATATATATATATATATATATATATATATATATATATATATATATATATATATATATGCATATGATGCATGCACTCGTGATGTAGTTATGAACGAATTTATGTTTATATAATTATGGGTGTGAGTGTTTTATAGCATTTCACATATATTCCAAAACAATGCAAGGTTAGTGCAGACACTTTGTCATCATGAGTAATCCTCTAGCAGTGATCCTCACCTCAAGGCACACACAATACAGCAAGATAGAATAATTAACTTGCATCTCAGAAACATTTCATGTCTCTTGTAAACAATAATTATCAATAGCACTAGTCTTAGCTCATGAAAAATATAAAACACATAGAGTTAACTCATCAGAATTGTAAAAGTATTGCACATATGTACTCGCAGAAAAACACAGGCACATATATATATGCCAAATCACGTGCATGTATGCAAGTACACTCGTACAACATAGTCATTACCTGCATATAAATACATGTATAAAAACACACAAATATACATATGTATATTATAATGATATTTTATATATATATATATATATATATATATATATATATATATATATATATATTACATACATAACCATGTATATATATTTATGTATGGGTATGTTTAAAAAGCTTATTGTCGACGAAACTGTCGTAAAAGCTTGCTTAGAGGAAATACTGATGTTTCAAATCTACTACACAAATTTCCAGGTAAAACCACAATTTACATAAAAGGTTTTAAAGCAATTATCTAATTTCCGATACACGTGCACATATTAAAACGCTTCCTTTGAGATAAAGGGCATTACCTAAAAATATACTAAGTAAAAGGGCTAAGTCTGCTTCTGTTAGAGCAGGGCTACTGCAGGCCGCCCACTCTCGGGCGTGATCCCACTACTGCTCCACACGGGTGCTTTTGGCTGCTGGGTTTCCCCCCTGGCCCGGTTCACACCTCCTTAGTCAACCTGGACGTCCCTGGCTCCCCAAGGACGCCCATATTGATGCCGAGCTTAGTGCGGACACCCAATCACCATGAGGAGTCCTGCAGCAGTGATCCCCACCTCAAGCCATCCTACAGCCCAGGCCTCCGAGTCGCCGGATTACAGAGTCGAGCCACCGACCCCAGCCGCTGTAATTCTATACTGAAACTTCATTTAGTCATACTTCACCTACAATTAGCATATCATACTTGTATTTCAATCAGACTTTGCTTCCACGATGACTTTATATATATAGTAAAACTATATTGAATCATATACCAATTCTTGTACATGTAGAGCTCTCTTAATGGACACGTTCAATGAATGAGATCATATTGTTATGTACATATACATGCGTGTTTTTGTGTATATGTACATGTATGTATATATGCATCTGCTAATAAATAAATAAATAAATAAATAAATAAATAAATAAATGAATAAATAAATAAATATATATATATATATATATATATATATATATATATATATATATATATGTGTGTGTGTGTGTGTGTGTGTGTGTGTGTGTGTGTGTGTGTGTGTGTGTGTGTAGTTTATGTCTCTGTGTGTTTGTGCTTCTGTGTGTATGTAAGTGTGCATGTGTATTTGCATGTGTATATGTATGCATATATAAAAAGTTCAATTCTAAATGTATTTCCTTAGCAGAACTATATTTCAGTAGAAATGAAAACGTCCCAAATGTTTTGTTGTTCAAAAGGACGTTATCATGCAACCACCATTGGCTGGGGTCGGTGGCTCGACTCTGTAATCCGGCGACTCGGAGGCCTGGGCTGTAGGATGGCTTGAGGTGGGGATCACTGCTGCAGGACTCCTCATGGTGATTGGGTGTCCGCACTAAGCTCGGCATCAATATGGGCGTCCTTGGGGAGCTAGGGACGTCCAGGTTGACTAAGGAGGTGTGAACCGGGCCAGGGGGGAAACCCAGCAGCCAAAAGCACCCGTGTGGAGCAGTAGTGGGATCACGCCCGAGAGTGGGCGGCCTGTAGTAGCCTCACCTGAACAGCCAGACTTCGTCCTTTTATGCCTTCACACAGTAGCTTATATCTTTATAAATGCAAGATGCCTTAGATAAAACCTCATGCGGGTATTTTCTCAATTCCTTGTAACTTTTTCTGCTTCCACAGAGTGTTGTTGTGCATTGACTAAACGGATACAATTAAAGTGTGATATGATACTGCCCTGTAAAATGTACAGGTTACAGTTTAAGCAATTTACAAAGGCTGTAAACCAGGTGAACTGAAAGGCTTGTTTAACTTCCTTAACTCGATGCTTACACCAGGGTCAGGATCAATACGGCCAGGGAGTTAGGAACGGCCAGGCTTAGAAAGAATACGTATATATGTATAATATACATGTCTGTATGAAAAGCAGTGATGAGACTGTATACAATAATAAACGCAACTGATATGATTTACAGTAGTTGTAATTTATTACTCTTTTTTGTTATTTCATATTTTGAAGAGATATTTTCTGTTAAAAAATGAAAATTTGTTCAGACGTTATAAGGTCTGAGTCTGATTATATTGGCAAGGATGCTACGGACTGCTCTCTCTCGGGCGTGATTGTTGCCGAGCTTAGTGCGGACACCCAATCACCATGAGGAGTCCTGCAGCAGTGATCCCCACCTCAAGCCATCCTACAGCCCAGGCTTCCGAGTCGCCGGAGAAATTAATGTACATACGCATAGAATGTATGTATATATATATACTCATGTGTACAAAATGTGTTCAAAATGCTTCTGCAACAGTCGTCTAGTTGAAGCAAAGGAGCATATACACATGTACTGTGTACGTTACTATAAATCAATATTATGTAGTAAGCTCTCTTATGTAGGGTTACCATGAAACCACATAAAAGGTGCTTTCTGTAGCAGCCCTTACCCATTTTTCAGAGGAAAATGTTATTCAAAACGATCGTAATATCCAAGACAAAGTGGCTGGGGTTGGTGGCTCGACCCTGTAATCCGGCGACTCGGAGGCCTGGGCTGTAGGATGGCTTGAGGCGGGGATCACCGCTACAGGCTTACTCGCGATGAAAAAGAATCCGCACTGACCTCGGCATCAATATGGGCGCCCTTGGTGAGCAAGGGACGTCCAGGTTGACTGAGCAAGTGTGAACCTGGCCAATGGTACAAATTACGGTCAAAATCGCCAGGTTCAAAGTAAAATTGCGTCCAGGAGTGAGAAGTCTGTAGCAACCTTGCCAACAGAATCAGACTTAGTCCTTTTGCATTTTAAATTCTATGTAGATTACCAAACATTGGGAACTATAAATACCTAATCATGGGATATGAAGGCATTATCTGAACCAGTTACAGAGAAGGAAGCATCTGTAAGTGTTCATATTTCAGTCTCTCAGCCTGTTTGTCCGCCTTTCTTCCACCTCCTGTTTCTCCCTGTACATCTGCCTTTCATTCTCTCGATTGATCTGTCTCTCTACATAAATGTATGTATGTATTCATAAAATTAATGCAAGTAGTATGTACTTTTCTCTCTGTTTCTTTTCCTGTAGAGCCATATATCTATCTACCAACCCGTCTATTTATCCATCTAAAAATGTGTGTTCTCTTTTTTTTATGTTATGTTTAATCACGGTATATATATATATATATATATATATATATATATATATATATATATATATATATATATATATATATATATATATATACATATATATATATATATATATATATATATATATATATATATATATATATATATATATATATATATATATATATATATATACATACATGTATATATGTATATATGTACGTACGCAATATATATATATATATATATATATATATATATATATATATATATATATATATATATATATATATATATATATATATATATATATATATATATATATATATATATATATATATATAAAAGTAAATAGATAGATATACACAGGGACGTACAGGCTGACTAAGGAGGTGTGAACCGGGCCAGGGGGGAAACCCAGCAGCCAAAAGCACCCGTGTGGAGCAGTAGTGGGATCACGCCCGAGAGTGGGTGGCCTGCAGTAGCCTTTCCAGAACAGCTAGATTTCGTCCTTCGATCCCTTCACACAGTAGTTTATAACCGTCTTAATAAGCCTTAATCAAATAACTCATTTGTATATTTTCTCAACCACATGGAGTATTAAGCAATCCACAGTGTGCAAACCATGTAAATTGAAAGGCCTGTTTAACTTGTTGAACTCGATGTGTATGCCGCCTTCAGGATCAATACGTGGAGCATAGGATGATTAAGGAAATGTAAATAAGTATGGTATACATACCTAGATGAAAGGTCGATAATAACAATAAGAAAAGTGATCAACGCAACATACATAATGTACAGCGGTTGTAACTTAACGCTTTCTTTTTTGTTATATTCTGCTGAAAGGAAAAGTATAGAAAAATAGGTTCAGACGTTAAAAAGAACAAAGTCTAGTTATGTTTGCAAAGATGCTACGGACTGCTCTCTCTCGGGCGTGATTCCACTTCTCGTCATGGGTGCTTTTGGCTGTGCTGTGTCCCCGCCGGCCCGTGCACACTTCCTCAGTCAACCTGGACGTCCCTTGCTCACCAAGGGCGCCCATATTGATGCCGAGGTTAGCGCGGACACTGTGTCATCATGGGTAATCCTATAGCAGTGATCCCCACCTCAAGCCATCCTACAACGTCCCTGGCTCCCCAAGGACGCCCTTATTGATGCCGAACTTAACGCGGATGCCCAATCCACGTGACAGGTCCTGCACCAACCCCAGCCGCCGTCCTTCTATACTAGGGCTGTGAGTAATCATATGACTTCACATATGATCCGCATTTCATACTTGTTCGTTAACCAGTCTTTGCTTTCACAATACTTTTATATTAGTAAAAAAAAAGTGAAATATCTGATTCAGTTGACTAGTAAACAATATGGTAAACATGAATGACTCCACGGAGCATATGATTTTTTTTTGCTATTTATTAATTTACTACTCGCTTTTCATTTATCCATTTCCGTATGTGTAGAGATTTCTTAATGCTCACTTTCCATAAATGAGATGTTGCGAAAGGGGACATCCAAGAAAAGTATCACATTGTTAGGCATATGTGCTTGTGTGTATATATGTACATGTATATATACACATAGGTGTTTGTGCCTTTATGTATATGTATATATATGCATGTGTTCCTGTGTATACATAAATCAATGTGTGTGTGTGTATGTGTGTAGCGAATATGTGTATCTGTGTCTGCGTGTGTGTTTGTGCCTCTGCGTGCATGTGTATTCGTATGTTCTTGTATGTATATGTATCTCTATATAAACAGTAAAATCCTAGAGGTATATACTAAGTAGATCAATATTTCAACAGTAAAATGGATGTCATGCAACCAGCGTCGGATGAGGTCGGGCTCGACCCTGTGATGCGGCGAGTCGGGGGCCTGGGATGAGGCGAGAACCGGGCCAGAGTCAAAAGCACCCGCGTCGAGCAGTAGTGGGATCGCGCCCGGGAGTGAGCGGCCTGTAGAAGCCTTACCTGAACATCCAGACCTCATCCTTTTATGCCTTCACACAGTAGCTTGTAGCTATATAAATGCACGATGCCTTGGAGGAAAATCTCATGAGGATGTTTTCTCAATCACTTTAGCACTGACTAAAGTGATACAACTAAAGTGTGATACGATACTTTCATGCAGAAGTACGGGCTATATAATGTTTAAGCAGTCTACAGAGGCTGTAAACTAGATGAACTAAAAGGCTTGTCTAAGAAACTCGATGCTTGGATCAGGGTTGGGATCAATACGGCCATCTTTAAGGAGTCAAGAACGGCCAAGCTTACTAAGGATATGTAGATATGTATAATATACATGTCTATGAAAGTCAACAATACTAGATTATATACAGTAATAAACGCAACTGATATCAGGTACATTAACTGTAATTCATCACTCATTTTTTTTTTTTTCGTTTGCATTGCAGTTTGGGGAGAGGAAGTTCAGGATTTAAAAGGACTAAGTCTGATTATATTGGCAAGGATGCTACGGACTGCTCTCTCTCGGGCGTGATTCCACTTCTCGTCATGGGTGCTTTTGGCTGTGCTGTGTCCCCGCCGGCCCGTACACACTTCCTCAGTCAACCTGGACGTCCCTTGCTCACCAAGGGCGCCCATATTGATGCCAAGGTTAGTGCGGACACTGTGTCATCATGAGTAATCCTCTAGCAGTGATTCTCACCTCAAGCCATCCTGTAGCCCAGGCCTCCGAGTCGCCGGATTACAGGGTCGAGCCACCGACCCCAGCCGCTTTAAGATGCAACTCGTAGCCTAATTAACTTCAGAGTCAGAAGAACTTCATGTCTATTGTAAAATATTTCCATATCTACCTATGAGATTCATCATACACCTAGTATGGTAGCCTAAGATGTCAGCAATTCATCATTTTACACACATTATTTATTCATTTATTTATTGATTAATTTTACGCACATACAAGTTCAATTATTTATTCCTATATTTGGTTTGTTTCTTTGATATATGATTGATATATCAAAGAAATATATTTCTCGTTTGGGAAAGACGTTACTTACACAATACACACTACAGTATTAGTTTTTGAAAACGATACGTCATACATCGACATCAAGTTCTCACCAGTATTGCACACACTTATATACCCTTAAAGTGGATACACATATACACATGAACATACACATGCATATGTATATAAGTATATATCCTATATATAGAAACATTTATGCATATGAATATGATGTGGATATATATATATATATATATATATATATATATATATATATATATATATATATATATATATATATATATATGTATGTATGTATGTATGTATGTATGTATATATTACATATACACATACGTATTATATATGTATACACATATAAATGTGTGAATATATAATCATATGTAAATATGTGTTTGAAAAGCTTATTGCCGAAGAAATCGTAATAAAAATATGCTTGAAAAAGATACTTAGGGGAAGTAATCCAATTTCAATTCAACGATACATAACTTTTCAGGTAAAATCTTTGCAAGAGGAACGTAAAGGAATCACTTCATTTTTGATGCGTATTCAGAATGAGATATCTTCTGTGATTAAATGGTATCAGTATAAATCAGCTGACGTTATTATTGTATAAAAGGACCGAGTCTGATTCTATTGGCAAGGCTACTACAGGCCGCCCACTCTCGGGCGTGATCCCACTACTGCTCCACACGGGTGCTTTTGGCTGCTGGGTTCCCCCCCTGGCCCGGTTCACACCTCCTTAGTCAACCTGGACGTCCCTGGCTCCCCAAGGACGCCCATATTGATGCCGAGCTTAGTGCGGACACCCAATCACCATGAGGAGTCCTGCAGCAGTGATCCCCACCTCAAGCCATCCTACAGCCCAGGCCTCCGAGTCGCCGGATTACAGAGTCGAGCGACCGACCCCAGCCGCTGTAATTCTGTGCTGAAGTTGTATTTAAGCCTGTGATCGGCATTTCATACTCGGGTTGTCAACTAGTCCATGCTACTCACAAGGTCATCCGCTAATACATTACCAAATCTCTTACTATTCACTCACGTACCTAATCAACATATATGAAACAGTTTTTGATGAAATATGAAATGGAGAGTGTATACATAATTAAACTAAACCCGTATCTGCATGAATATGCATACATACATTCATATATACATACATACATACACAAATATATATATATATATATATATATATATATATATATATATATATATATATATATATATATATATATACGTATATATGTGTATTTAGCATAATTATTCTGTGTGTTTACGTACGTGTGAGGATGTATGATGCACATCAACGTAAGCACACCCATATGTACACACGCACACACATACACACATATAGTACAGACATAATGTGTCTGTGCTCACAATATTCATAACCATAAAGCGGATGATTCATTTTCCTGACAGTCGTGTCGCGGTCGTAGTGGGACGGGCATTATAAACCGTAGGATGAGGTACCTGGGCGGCCGGTTCCTTGGCGATACCCGTACTTCCTCGCAAACATGTCGGCTGCGAGAGGTTGGACGGGTTCAGAAGCCCAGAATTGCAAAGACAGAAATCTACCACAGCGCTTCCACGTCCACATTTGCACCGCAGCGGGGATTCGAACCTGGGACAGCGAGGAACGGATTCCAATTCTTTAACCACTGGACTTTTACGATAGTCATGTATACATGTATATATATATATATATATATATATATATATATATATATATATATATATATATATATATATATATATATATGTGTGTGTGTGTGTGTGTGTGTGTGTGTGTGCGTGCGTATTTATGTATATATATACACATATACACATCTATATACATACATATATATATTTAGAGAGACAGACAAATTTACCCACAAACACAAACATATATGTTTACATATCTACAGTAAATATATATATATATATATATATATATATATATATATATATATATATATATATATATATATGTACATATATATATATATATATATAGAGACACACATACACACACGCATATATATATATATATATATATATATATATATATATATATATATATATATATATATATATATATATGTGTGTGTGTGTGTGTGTGTGTGTGTGTGTGTGTGTTGGTGTGTGTGCGTGTGTGTGAGTGTATGTGTTTATATATATATGCACACACACACACACACACACACACACACACACACACACACACACACACATATATATATATATATATATATATATATATATATATATATATATATATATATATATATTACACACATATACCACTCTATATATATATAGATTGATACATAGAGGAATATACTTTAATCTAAGTAGATATGCATATTCAAGCTAACAGACTATTGTGAGACGGGTAGCACATAGCCTAATGGTGACTGCCCTTTTCATTCAAAGTCATTTTAGAAGTACGAAATGTGTGTAATTCTGAAATCAACATAACTGATTCATGACTGTAAATGGGTGACTAAAATATAAACTACAAAAATATCATTTGTATATACTTAATTAAGAATATGGATCATACCACCCCTCTTCGTGATCTACTTTGGAGCGGCTGGAGTTGGTGGTTTGGCTGAATGTTTGCAGGTGTGGACCATACCACTCGTCTCCATGCTCAAAGGTGCGGTAAAATACATCACAGAGCGGCTGGGGTCGGTGGCTCGACTCTGTAATCCGGCGACTCGGAGGCCTGGGCTGTAGGATGGCTTGAGGTGGGGATCACTGCTGCAGGACTCCTCATGGTGATTGGGTGTCCGCACTATGCTCGGCATCGATATGGGCGTCCTTGGGGAGCCAGGGACGTCCAGGTTGACTAAGGAGGTGTGAACCGGGCCAGGGGGGAAACCCAGCAGCCAAAAGCACCCGTGTGGAGCAGTAGTGGGATCACGCCCGAGAGTGGGCGGCCTGCAGCAGCCTTGCTTAGATAGCTAGACTTCGTCCCTTTTCGCTGCAAATAGCTTTATAAAAGCATATATATATTACATGTTACGTATTATCTATCTATATACATACACTTAAGTATGTATGCATCTCTCTCTCTCTCTCTCTCTCTCTCTCTCTCTCTCTCTCTCTCTCTCTCTCTCTATATATATATATATATATATATATATATATATATATATATATATATATATATCAAGCAAACGTTTGAATACAGAGACTGAAGGAATGATCCATACCTGAACACATTCAGCTTATTTTTATAAGTTCATCTGACACCAGTCACTTTACCTAATCATAAATCTATTATTTATTCATTTCATTCAGAGCTACACATATTTGGTATTTCCGAAATGGTAAATGATAAAGGTAGAGGCTATTAAATCCTACCTATGTTATCGTTTGAATAGATCACCACTAGCTCATTCATTACCCTAATCACTATAGCCTGTTAGTCTGATTATCTATATATTCAGATATAATATCCTTCCAGCTTTAAGTACATATACTGCACAGCATATATCTACATGTACATGTATATATGTATAGTATGAATATATATTGATATTCCAGTGTCCCAGGAACTGTCAGGATCGAATCCTTGAGGCAGCGTCTGCAATAGAAGGGCATAGTCATTGGAGGAGCGCTGTCTAGGTAATGGAGAAGCTCTGGATTCGCGTCCAGGCGACACAGCAGACTTACAGTAACTGTATTTATTGCGAACATCGAAAGTAAACTGTTCATCCGACCACCTCATGGCATGTTTCTCTCTGCGCACACACACATGTATGTATATAAACATAGTACATATGTACACATGAATACACATTTTATACACACATACATGCACACACACACACAGACACACACACACACACGCACGCACGCACACACAAACACACAAACACATACACACACATATCTGTATATCTATCTATCCATCCATATATGTATGTGTATATATATCATATATATATATATATATATATATATATATATATACATATATATACATATATATATATATATATAAATATATATATATATATATATATATATATATATATATATATATATATATCATATACACATGTACACAAACATACACACACATAAACATACACTCACACACACACACATACACACACACACACACACACACACACACACACACACACACACACACACACACACACACACACACACATATATATATATATATATATATATATATATATATATATATATATATATATATATATATGCATATTCACACACACACACAAACACACACACACAAATTTATATATCTATAACTATCTATACACACACACACACATATATATATATATATATATATATATATATATATATATATATATATATATATATATATATATATATATATGTACACAATATGCATTCATATATGTATACATATTGTATGTTTATATATATATATATATATATATATATATATATATATATATATATATATATATATATATATATATATATATATATATATATGAAAATAAACACGCACATATGTAAAAGAAAAAGAGAGCTAAAGAGAGAATGCATGTATGCAAATGGAAATTCAAGCAAAATCTCCATTGTAACATGAACATATGTTTTTTTTTTTTCACCTAGAACCTAGCTTTCACAAATCGAGTCCTTACAAACGCAACCTTCATTATGACTTGGAAGGTTAAAAATCAGACTTGAAAAGGACCAAGTCTGATTATGTTGGCAAGGTTACTACAGACTTCTCACTCCTGGACGCAATTCTAGTATACAACATGGGCGATTTTGACTGTGATTTGTACCATTGGCCCGGTTCACACTTGCTCAGTCAACCTGGACGTCCCTTGCTCACCAAGGGCGCCCATATTGATGCCGAGGTCAGTGCGGTTCCTTTTTCATCGTGAGTAAGCCTGTAGCTACTATCCCCGCCTCAAGCCATCCTACAGCCCAGGCCTCCGAGTCGCCGGATTACAGAGTCGAGCCACCAACTCCAGCCGTTATGGGATGGGTAGCAAATACGCTTTAAATTATGTTTTTCCTGAGTAAGGGGGATTCAGCTGTAAATAAACACAGTAATGGGGCAGATTTGGTACTTTATCAACATTTACATATTGAGTCATATTACTGCCTCTTCTGCCACAATAAAACAATTTGCCTTCTGTAGTCTGAGGAAGCATCTAAGTAGAAAAAGTTATTAGTCCTAATACTGCCATCTAATACATCCTTACTATCCACTCTTGACACGGCTAAGGTTAGTGGCTCGACTCAATAAATATTTATTTGCAGGTGTGGACCATACCACTCGTCTCCATGCTCAAAGGTGCGGTAAAATACATCACAGAGCGGCTGGGGTCGGTGGCTCGACTCTGTAATCCGGCGACTCGGAGGCCTGGGCTGCAGGATGGCTTGAGGTGGGGATCACTGCTGCAGGACTCCTCATGGTGATTGGGTGTCCGCACTAAGCTCGGCATCAATATGGTCGTCCTTGGGGAGCCAGGGATGTCCAGGGTGACTAAGGAGGTGTGAACCGGGCCAGGGGGGAAACCCAGCAGCCAAAAGCACCCGTGTGGAGCAGTAGTGGGATCACGCCCGAGAGTGGGCGGCCTGCAGTAGCCTTGCCAGAACAGCTAGACTTCGTCCTTTTTTCACTTTGCATAATAGCTTATTCCTCTATATGCCCGTTGCGTTATGATCATCTCATTTGGATATTTCTTCAATAAATTATATCTAACTTGTTCACTTGATATGTTTTCGAATGTGATACATCTTAGGACTGTGATGTGACATGAGTTTTGAAACCCATAGCTATCCTGTTCTCGTATAGCTTGGTAAGTCAACATCAGAACTTCTGTATCGCTGAATTTCAGTGCAACCGCCACATGCACTGTGACACACACACACACACATATATACCTTCCCTTTGTCACCAATCAATAACGCATGCCAAATGACGTCCAATAATGAAAGATACAATGGGCAAAGTGTTAAATGTAAAATATACGATCTGAAAGGTCTGCAAGTTGAAAACGATTCTTTAATATATATATATATATATATATATATATATATATATATATATATATATATATATATATATATATATATATATATTCACTATTCTTTAAAAAAATAATGTTCACTGAGAAAATAACTCGTCGATCATTAATCATAACAAAAGCAATAGTTGAAGACCTTGCAGTGTGCACCAAGGTCGGGATCAATACGGCCGACCTCAGGAAGCCAGAAGCAACGAGTTTGATCAATATATGTAAATAAGCATATGCTTGTGTGCATGAACCGTTGACATTCAGTGTGTATACAGTATTTACAGTTGATATAGTGTAACTGTAACTTCTAGTAGAATACCCGTGTGATTATGCTAATGTTGATTTGAAAATGCATGGCTTCTTCTATTTGTGTACAGTGTTCATATTGTTGCATGTTTGTTGATAGAGTATTTCATAATCAGCAGGAATGTCTTTTAAACTGTTACACATTGATCAATAGAATTTTAGTTCACGAAGAATTCGGCAAATGCTGATGGTCAGGCAAACTTCAACGGCATTGTGAAAGCATAAGAAACACGTACACACACAGGACACATTGACAAACAAACACAAAGACAACCTTGAGACACATGCTCTCTAATAAGTAGATACATGCACAGATTATATAAAAGTATATATATATATATTCTTTATGAATATAAATATGTATATTTTTCATCATATATATCCATACTTATATATATATATATATATATATATATATATATATATATATATATATATATATATATATATATATATATATACATATATAAATATATATGTATACTTCAATATATATAAATACATATATACATTTATAGAGAAGTTATATAGTGAAGAGAAAAAGGACGAAGTCTAGCTGTTCTGGCAAGGCTACTGCAGGCCGCCCACTCTCGGGCGTGATCCCACTACTGCTCCACACGAGTGCTTTTGGCTGCTGGGTTTCCCCCCTGGCCCGGTTCACACCTCCTTAGTCAACTTGGACGTCCCTGGCTCCCCAAGGACGCCCATATTGATGCTGAGCTTAGTGCGGACACCCAATCACCATGAGAAGTCCTGCAGCAGTGATCCCCACCTCAAGCCATCCTACAGCCCAGGCCTCCGAGTCGCCGGATTACAGAGTCGAGCCACCGACCCCAGCCATTTAAAGTTGAATACTAAAAGACGTTTTATATGACAAATATGTATGGATATTTAAATATACATACGTATATATATATATATATATATATATATATATATATATATATATATATATATATATATACACATATGTATATGGGTCTGTATATAGATACATACATGTATATGCATACATATATTTATTCCTGTGTTCCGTGCCCAATCGTTTCGCCTTCTCCCCCTCTCCTAAATTTTTAATCATGTGTTCCCGTGAATTCTCAGAGGCAAGTAAATGAAAGTCCACGCAGCCAAGGTCTATATAAGTACTTACAAAAGTACTTATATAGACCTTGCACGCTGCCGAGTTCCGTGATGCTCCATACAGCTGATATGCTCGTGGTGAAATATTTCCAAGCAACTCCTCGAAAGCTTAGTTAATTGGTCTGCAAAAGAAAAGGCGAAATAGACAATAAAACTATTAAATGAGAACGGATGAGAAGATGAGAAAGAGAGAAGTAGAAATTATAACAATCAAATGAGAATGGATGAGAAGAAGAGAAAGAAAAGTAGAAATAATAACACTCTAAGAAGAAGAGAGAAGTAGAAATAATAACAATCAAATGAGAATGGATGAGAAGAAGAGAAAGAGAAGTAGAAATAATAACACTCTAAGAAGAAGAGAGAAGTAGAAATAATAACAGTCAAATGAGAACGGATGAGAAGAGAAAGAGAGAAGTAGAAATTATGACTATCTAAGAAAAAGAGAGAAGTAGAAATAATAAGAACCAAAGAAGGACGGATGGGAAGAACAGAAAGAGAGACAAGTAGAAATTTCAAGTTATCAAAGAGGAACGGACGAGAGGAAGAAGAGAGAAATAAAAATAAAAGCTAACAAAGAAGAATGGAGAGGAAGACTATAGATATAGAAATAAAAGCTAACAAAGAAGAATGGAGAGGAAGAAGATAGATATAGAAATAATAGCTAACAAAGAAGAATGGAGAGGAAGAAGATAGATATAGAAATAATAGCTAACAAAGAAGAATGGAGAAGAAGAAGAGAGAAATATAACAGACGGGGAGAACTGATGAGACTGAAATTGGTCTTTCACAAAACCAACAAAGTTCTCAGTTTCGAGAATCCGTAAACAGGACTGACCAGAGGAAAGGCATATTACAATCTTCCAAAATAGACATCACTAGATTGTTGGGTAGTTGCTACTGATTGTAATTCTCTATCTTTCTCTTCTCTTTCTCTTGAGGGAAAGAGAGAGAAAGAGAAAGAGAGAGAAGGGAGAGAGAAAGAGAAAGAGAGAGAAAGAGAAGGGAGAGAGAAAGAGAAAGAGAAGGGAGAGAGAAAGAGAAAGAGAGAGAAAGAAAAGGGAGAGAGAAAGAGAAAGAGAAGGGAGAGAGAAAGAGAAAGAGAGAGAAAGAGAAGGGAGAGAGAAAGAGAAAAAAAGAAAGAGTTTAATACTAGGCACCCGGAAATATAGGCAAAACAAATGCCGAGAGTTGAAATGGCTTTCAAATAGTACACCCATTTCCTTTCCCTAAAAGTTGTCTCTCGTTAAACGCATACTCTGAAGCGACACTTCCTCTTACTGTGACAAGATAGTAGAAACGACAGCATCACCAGCCTAATATTGCCGGGTCTCCTTGCACTGAAATGCTTCATGGGGTTTTAGAAACGTATTTTATTATATAAATTCTTCGCAACAGAGCCAAGGAAGAGTTAGGGACACTTGTATGCAGATACGGTTGTCAATGCGTGACCTACAACCTCCCCCCCCCCCGTCTCTCTCTCACGCACACATCTCTCTTATTTATTACTCTTATGTTGTATATATATGTATGTGTATATGTTACTATACTCATACATATATATGTATATACACACATATAAATACATGATATATATACATATAGAAAATACACATGTAAATATATATAATATATATTTGTGTATGTGTATGTGTTTATGTGTATATTTATACATATATACAGATTCATATTATATATATCTGTATATATATTTATATTATTTATCAATATAATATGTATATATATGTATATATATATATATATATATATATATATATATATATATATATATATATATATATATATATACACGCGTGTGTGTGTGTGTGTGTATGTGTGTGTGTGTCTGTATGTGTGGGTGTGTGTGTGTGTGAGAGAGAGAGAGAGAGAGAGAGAGAGAGAGAGAGAGAGAGAGAGAGAGAGAGAGAGAGAGAGAGAGAGAGAGAGAGAGAGAGAGAGAGAATATATCTTTCACATATCATACTCCGACAATGTATATGAAATTATCTATTTTTCTGCCTCGAATGAGCAGATCCAGCAACATTTGGCTACTGGATGCTTTTGTTATTTCCATGATTATGTCTGTGTCGAACAAGAGTGTGTTAAAATAAATAATGTATTTTAGGATAAGAATACTCTTTATGGTTCTTATATCTACAGCACGTACCTCATACGAGTACAAGAAGTCAACGTAAATATTTTACTATAGTTATCCATACACAGGTCTCCATTTTCTATTACAGCCACGCCATCCTGTGGTAAATTTTCTTACTACGAAATGGAAATAGCCTTCCGCTCGGTATTACTAGAAATGCAAACCCACACATTTAAAGAATCTGAGCGTACCAAGAGGTAGAACGCATCATTCTATGATATTTTTCATCTATACCATTTTCTGGGCAAATTGGTAGTAACGGTATTACAGAGGATATAAAATCCACGATTTCCAGAAGAAGTCGCAGTAACTTGTCGCCCCCAGCGCCGCGACACAATGACAAAAAGTCGTTAAGAATGATGGAAAAATCAGACGGATTTGTAGCGGATGACGTAAGCAAGGGAAATGAAATGAGCCAATTAGATTCGTGCGTGAACATGACGTAAACATAGACACTCAATAGAACCAATCAGATATGGAATAGATCATCACGTTCCAAGAGAAGCTAGGCCCAGGAGATGCCATTTGAAATTCAAATCAGTTTCATCTTGTGTAGGTTGTGAGAACAATTATTTCAATTTCATCACGAAATACCACCGAAATAGCGAAACAAGCTTATTCAATGTACGAGATCACGGTGTACAATGCCCGCACTGTAAAACACCGTGTTATTACAGAAATGACAGACACCAGTGGGTTTGCGGTGCATGGAAAAGGATTCAAAAAACAAAACGAAGAAAGCAGTGTAACTTTGCTGTAAGCGATCGCAATTCCCAACAACGACCTGGAATACCCCGACGATCCCAGTGACCCGCAGCCGAGCCCGTCTGGAGTGAAGGCTGAAGGTAAGATGAGGTTAAAACTGTCTCTGGGTCTGGGCTCTCTCCTGCCGGGACATACGAGGTGTAGATTTTGCAGACTAGGCTGGGGGGACGGCAGCTCTTCCTGAAAGGGGGTATAAAGAGGCAAATCCCCCTATATTGCATTTCCAAATTTCCAAATATATACATATATTTACATATATATACATTTACACACATGCAGTATACATATATACATATATCTATATGTATATATGTGAACGGGTGGAGGGCGTGAAAGGGGTCTTGGCTTGCTGGTTCATTGGGAGAGGTCAAGATGTGCCCCACGAGAGACCCGTGCCCCGAGTGCCGAGGGTGGAGGGTGACCTCCTGTCCTGTGACTGCTCCCGTTCTCTGGTCTGCTTCTTCTCTTCTGCCTGACGAGACGTCCTCATATTCTGCCACTGCTGTCCTGCTGACGGGTCCCTGCTTTGATTTTTTTTGCATCAGTACTTCCGGCCGAAGCGAAGGGTGAGGTCGCCGGAATCGCTCGAGGGGGAGAAAGTCCTCGGGCTGAGCAAGTAAAGTACGACGCCGGGAAGTAAGACAGCTGCAAGGCCTAGGTGCGGAGGGGAAACATCTGGTTCTCCTTATCGCTGACAATATATATATATACATACTCATACATATAATATATATGTATGTATGTGTTATTTATTTATTTGTTTTGTAGGAATTTCTGGCTTTGTTCAGGTGCACGCGGTTCGGTAGGGGTTTTCGGCGTAAATAAATTTTCTTGGACATCTCTGTGATTATGATTGATATGAAAAGCCGAATATATTGCAATTGTTAGATTTGTTTGTTTGTTTGTTAGGTGTTTTTTTTTGTAATTATATTTCGTTATTTTTTATACTGGTTTGTTACGGCAATATAATTTTGAAAGAAATGATAAATGAATTATTTTCTAAAATGTATTTCAACTGAAACCCTCAAAACTGACGACATCCTTTGACTTTCAAGAGAACCAAATTATTTATAAAATGCATTATAATAAAACGATAACGAAGATTGTATGAAACACAAAACGAAGATATATTGTCTACGTTTTTGACACTACATACAATTAGACAGTTATGGCTCACTTTTCTTTGAATATCAGTCATAAAACTGGATGAAAACAAAATCAACAACTTTCAGAACTACGTTATAACTTATAAATGAAATGCTATAAAACTAAACAGCGATAATTATAAATCGATTGTGTAATATTTAAAGTTGTTAATAAGTAAATGAGATTCACAAAAATAAAAATGGTCACAAGAGAAGCAAAAAGGTGATTAAAATGAAACACGATAAGTGAATCAAATATTATATTGAAAGGCTAATGGCCATAATAAAACATAATCATAATAAACTTAAATCAATTTCTATTTCCAAGACTTTAGATTAAGATTTGTTGAAAAATAATGGGACTCGTCTACATCTATCATTCTTAGAGAGCACTTAATGTTTTTATTACATTTACAAATCTAATTACATTAACTACTAATAAAGATACATCTTACACACTATTGCCACATTAGTTGATAGTAGTAAGTCGTTTCAATATGTCCATAATTTTTTTTTTTTCCTAATCCTGACCCTGTTCCAGCATCGCACTCCCATGTTAACGTCTTTTCTAGGACCTGTTCACTATGTTCCCTTTAGATGGTACAATAAATTACTTCAAACGGGCTGAACTGGGGTCAGCCACTAATGAATACATCAACTGGATGGCTTACCTGGTCACGACCTTGCTGGTTCATCCGTAATCCATTTCTTAATGTTGGAAAAAAATACCTGCATTAGGACTTTTCTGTGACGCAGCGAATCTTTAATACTATTCATCACTTCTAACTTCTTCTGTGTGCCACCCGAGTTAATCTCTTGTTCCCAGACTGATATTTTATGATCCATATAGCGATCGATGTTCGTTTTGTTTCTGTTTGTCCATTATGTCCATTATACACACACACACACACACACACACACACACACACACACACACACACATATATATATATATATAGATATAGATATACACACACACACATGCACCGACTTTCAAATATACATACCTTCATCTGCGTATATATGCACGTATGTATACACATATATAATGAACATCAGTATACAAGCATGTACCGCTCCGGATATGAATATCCGATACGACCCGGAAGAGAACTAACAGCCATTTCCTGTCAGATTAATCGCTTCACGGGACAATCAGCTGTCGCCTCCATTCGAAAATCAAGAAGAAGCCCTTTAACTGTCCAGGAGTTTGTCTAAGTTCAATGACTCTTCTTTGGCGATTAAAGGCATTTTTTGTAAAACTATTTCCAAGGTTTTGTAAAAGCCTGCTGCGAATGGAACATCTACGAGATTTGAGGATTCTTGGGATTTCCTAGAGATTTCCGGATTTCAAAACAAATCATCGGGGATTTCCATTTCCTCGGGTTCGGGTAGGTCAGGGTGGGTGCACGAGATTTCCTGAAGCTTCTTGGCCATTCGTTGTCTCGCAGGGGAAACGTCACCCTCATAAGGTGGCGTCCATCTATTAAGAAGAGAAAAAATAAATCAAAAATCGAATTAAGAAAAGGCTGATCTCATATGATTAATAAATAAAAATACGTTTAATATCTATCGATATGTGCTTGATTTAAACAAAGTCCGAAGAAATCACACTGCCAAATCTTTCTCTATTCTCTTAGATTCATCAGAATGCCAAACCCTAAGGTCACCCCAGCCACTTGGCTTCTCAAACTTGAAGATCAGTTCAATAGAGACCGATGAAGGAAATCACTGATCAAAACTCGTGCAGTTTCGACTTTTCACCTGGTTCCCGTGTGGACTCCCCAATGTAAACAAACCCTTCACCTCAAACATTTCCTTTACTACGGGCTCTGTCACTGGCCCTAGCAAATGCAAATGCTTTCTTGTGTCCCCATGAAGAAGTCTGGCTACGCAGTAACATTTCCCCAATTTTGATTTTGTTTCATTTCAGTGGCAAACATCAAAACATTAAGCTTGCCTGTGAACTGGAGAGGATTTTCTTTTCTTTCTCGACAAGTATGTTACCAAAGAAAACGGTCGCCTTTGCTCTTGACGTGTATGGAAGACTCGCTTCTACTGGTTTTGGAATTAATATTTGAGTCACTCAGCATGCAAATACAAGACTAATAAAACATACACCATTTACTCTCTCTCGAACCTTTTGGGTGTTGTTCTGGCGTTTCTAAATTTTCTGGCCAACTGTTTTAAAACAAATATCTAACCACAACACCTTCAGATTGTTCTTGAATAGCAAAATAAATCAACCCATAAAAAAAAAAAAAAAAAATGCACATTAAGTCAAGATGATTAGACGTTCGAACAAGTCAATCCGAAAAATAGCATTCACACATAACTACATTTTTCATTCTTTGTAAGCGACGTTTTCTTAATACGTTCTAGCCTTATATATTTACTTAATTAAAAATTAGACAGTCAAAATACAGTTGCCTCAGTCATACCTGGTACATCCGTTTTTGATGGACATAAGTGGCAAATCACACTTGTTTACATCCTCTACATACGAGGAGGATTAGAGCATATTACTTTGATAAGAAAGAACTTCGACCAAACTGGAACAATACCATGAAAATATATGTATGTAAAATTTATTACATATAGAATATATGGATTTTTCTCTCTAGGAGAGTATTATCCATCACGAGCAGGTGCGTGTGTGTGCAAGTGTACAACGGATTTGTATTACAAGTGACAAGCTCAACACCCATGCAATGTCATATTACTATTTCTTCAAACAAAAACCACTACAGATACTCACGAAACGTCTTCAGACATGGAAGTCGAATGTCCAGCTCTGCGAGAAAAGGCCTAATAGCATTATATTGATCTTCGGTCGCCACCGAGGTACCAAGTTCCGTCAGACACTGGGGCAGCGATTCTAGTGAGGAGTAACTCAGCTGACCTTGGATAGTGTCCAGCTTACAGTTGCTGAGGGATATGAGGCCAAGGTAAATACTGTCTACAATGTGTGTCACACAGTAATAATAATATCAATATTAATGATAATGAAATACACTAATGACAGCAATTACAATCTGATTTTTATCGGTTAAAAGAATAAGTGGAAGTTAAATATAACTACAAGTTATATAACAGATATTAACGTAAAACAGCACAATACACTAAAAATCATAAAGACATACACATATTTTTAGTATTCAGATCACAAATAGAATCGTGACATAACCGTATCTGGTGTTATGAAAGCAATAAAATGCCCATGGCAAGGTTTGGTGTTCAGAGTCACTGATTTATTGACAGCCAATCCGCAGCACTGAGATGATGTTGAAGCCCTTGCCATTGAGGTCCAATTGATCCCTCAAACTGTCCAGTGCACAGTAAGCCAAGCTGTAGGAATTCAGATATCAGCGAGGGCCAAACTACTGTTGCATAGTCCCTTGGGATTATAGAGGGAGGTTTTTGCTGCTTATCACCTAATCTTGTCTCCTTCAAGGACACCAAATGAAGTCATGGCCTGAGATCACATGCCAGGCGTTGGTTCAAGGTATCAACTTTGTCTGCACTTTAGGTGGAGAGTCAGTTGGTCTGTTGATGAGACTATCATGCGCTACCACTGCAGTGCTATCACCCTCTAATCTACCTCCCACTAGATGGTAGGCAGATAAGGCAAATGGAAAGCCTTCCCGAATGCCTTGGCCCTTGTGATAAAGACACGTTACCACCACTGTGATACCAACACTTGCAAGAGAGATCAAGAAAGTCAGGCAGGAATAGTGCGAGTTCTTTGGCCCATGGAACTCCCTTACAGAATTATGGCAACATGTCAGGCACGCTACGAGATGCTCAGCCCTGAAATGCAAACTTCACAACCGGCATTTATGGACAGGCTGCTGCTTCTTTGAATGGACAAGCAGCGAGCAAACCAAGAGGAAACTAAGGGAAGATAGAAGAAGAAAAAAATCCTCTGGTAGCTCCAGGTTTTACCCCATTTTTTCCCACCAAGTTGGCAGATGAGCTTGGATTTCTGCAACTCATTACCAAGTCCTGGAAAACTTCTATTTTCTCCAAGAGCTGGAGAATGGCTGACATTGTCCCTGTACCAAAACCGAAAAGGGTAGGCATTGTCTTATTTCAGCTATCTGAGGAGAGAAATGGTAAAGAATGGCAATGAGCTGACTCGAGTGGAATCTGGAACCCCCACATGAACACCTCCACAGGTTCATTATGGAACATAAGCACAGTTCACAGAATAGCCTCCCTCCAGAGCTCTGCCCTCAGTGATCAAGGTAGGAATCCAGGTTCTAGTCACTAAGCACTTGAAAATTGCATACTACAGGGTGGGGTCCATTGCCCAGCTCTATTCAACACCCTAATGTCCGGCAACTTCCACACGATTGTAAGATCATCTGTATGGACGACTTGTCTAAGGATGTAGAGTATGGCTTAAAATCTGCTTCCAAGTCTAAAACCATGGCTCTAAAACAATATCTATGGTACAGTTTTGAGGATATACTACCTGCTCAGAGAGCAGTTACCACTAAGAGCATACATTCAGTTGATCTGAATATGCCATGCATAGCCGAAGTCAGACTTCATGACACTCACAAAAGTGAACTAGCTAGCACTCTCATTCTTTTTTTTTTGTGAGCTCTCAGAAATTTGTCTGGTCTGGCCTGTTTGCAGGTACAGGTGTATAGCATCAGGGATTTGGGTGTTGGCAACTTGATGTAGAGTATATGAGAAGACATCTCTATACTTTTCTAAGCTGTTTACTGTTCCAAAATAAAGGTTATAAGATGTTACTTTTTAAAAATCAACCAAAGGAGGCAGATTTCGATCCTCACCACTGGGGTTCAAAACAAAAGTTAATCCCGTACTAAAGATTAATCCAGGTCTCTACCTTAGAGCGCAAATCTAAATCCTAAGTAAGTCATCCCACCAATAAGAAATGAAGCCATTAACTGCATGAGTCATGTTGCCATGAATAATTACCCATGACAATAACGAAGTAAGTTCTAACATTTTTCTATCAAAATAAATCCAAAAGAGAACTTTACCGCTACTAGGTATGGTCAGACTTTTTGATATAATTACCTTTAATTTCATCAGTGATATTATTATTACCGATTAGTTCTACCATTATCATTTCATTATGTCATTGTCATTAGTAGGTCAATTCATGATACTGATATTTGAATTACTATTTTTCATAATACTGTTCTGCATATAGTTACCTGAACTGCTGTATTTCTTGCTCCAGACAGCTACCATG